>NW_022204297.1:0-50108 GCF_007655135.1 Punica granatum
CCGAGGAAAGCAGTAAAATGGACGCGAAGTCCGTGGACGCGAAGTCCGGAAAGCAGTAAAGTCACTAGGCCGAAGCCCGGAAAAGCAGTAAAATGGACGCGAAGTCCGTGGACGCGAAGTCCGGAAAGCATAAAGTCACTAGCCGAAGCCCGAGAAAGCGGTAAAATGGACGCGAAGTCCGTGGACGCGAAGTCCGGAAAGCGTAAAGTCACTAGGCCGAAGCCCGAGGAAAGCGGTAAAATGGACGCGAAGTCCGTGGACGAAAGTCCGGAAAGCAGTAAAGTCACTAGGCCGAAGCCCGAGGAAAGCGTAAAATGGACGCGAAGTCCGTGGACGCGAAGTCCGGAAAGCAGTAAAGTCACTAGCCGAAGCCCGAAGAAAGCAGTAAAATGGACGCGAAGTCCGTGGACGCGAAGTCCGAAAGCATAAAGTCACTAGGCCGAAGCCCGAGGAAAGCAGTAAAATGGACGCGAAGTCCGTGGACGCGAAGTCCGAAAGCAGTAAAGTCACTAGCCGAAGCCCGAAGAAAGCAGTAAAATGGACGCGAAGTCCGTGGACTCGAAGTCCGGAAAGCGATAAAGTCACTAGGCCGAAGCCCGAGGAAAGCAGTAAAATGGACGCGAAGTCCGAAAAGCAGTAAAGTCACTAGGCCAAATCCCGAGAAAGCAGTAAATGGACGCGAAGTCCGTGGACGCGAAGTCCGGAAAGCAGTAAAGTCACTAGGCCGAAGCCCGAGAAAAGCGTTAAATGGACGCGAAGTCCGTGGACGCGAAGTCCGAAAGCAGTAAAGTCACTAGGCCGAAGCCCGAGAAAGCAGTAAAATGGACGCGAAGTCCGTGACGCGAAGTCCGGAAAGCGATAAAGTCACTAGGCCGAAGCCCGAGGAAGCAGTAAAATGGACGCGAAGTCCGTGGACGCGAAGTCCGGAAGCGATAAAGTCACTAGTCACTAGGCCGAAGCCCGAGGAAAGCGTAAAAATGGACGCGAAGTCCGTGGACGCGAAGTCCGGAAGCAGTAAAGTCACTAGGCCGAAGCCCGAGGAAGCAGTAAAATGGACGCGAAGTCCGTGGACGCGAAGTCCGGAAAGCAGTAAAGTCACTAGGCGAAGCCCGAGAAAAGCAGTAAAATGGACGCGAAGTCCGTGGACGCGAAGTCCGGAAAGCAGTAAAGTCACTAGGCCGAAGCCCGAGGAAAGCAGTAAAATGGACGCGAAGTCCGTGGACGCGAAGTCCGGAAAGCATAAAGTCACTAGGCCGAAGCCCGAGGAAAGCAGTAAAATGGACGCGAAGTCCGTGGACCGAAGTCCGGAAAGCGATAAAGTCACTAGGCCGAAGCCCGAGGAAAGCAGTAAAATGGACGCGAAGTCCGTGGACGCGAAGTCCGGAAAGCAGTAAAGTCACTAGGCCGAAGCCCGAGGAAGCAGTAAAATGGACGCGAAGTCCGTGACGCGAAGTCCGGAAAGCAGTAAAGTCACTAGGCCGAAGCCCGAGAAAGCAGTAAAGGACGCGAAGTCCGTGGACGCGAAGTCCGGAAAGCAGTAAAGTCACTAGGCCGAAGCCCGAGGAAAGCAGTAAAATGGACGCGAAGTCCGTGGACGCGAAGTCCGGAAAGATAAAGTCACTAGGCCGAAGCCCGAGGAAAGCAGTAAAATGGACGCGAAGTCCGTGGACGCGAAGTCCGGAAAGCATAAAGTCACTAGCCGAAGCCCGAGGAAAGCAGTAAAATGGACGCGAAGTCCGTGGACGCGAAGTCCGGAAAGCAGTAAAGTCACTAGGCCGAAGCCCGAGAAAAGCGTAAAATGGACGCGAAGTCCGTGGACGCGAAGTCCGAAAGCATAAAGTCACTAGGCCGAAGCCCGAGGAAAGCAGTAAAATGGACGCGAAGTCCGTGGACGCGAAGTCCGGAAGCATAAAGTCACTAGGCCGAAGCCCGAGGAAAGCAGTAAAATGGACGCGAAGTCCGTGGACGCGAAGTCCGGAAAGCATAAAGTCACTAGCCGAAGCCCGAGAAAAGCAGTAAAATGGACGCGAAGTCCGTGGACGCGAAGTCCGAAAGCAGTAAAGTCACTAGCCGAAGCCCGAGGAAAGCAGTAAAATGGACGCGAAGTCCGTGGACGCGAAGTCCGGAAAGCATAAAGTCACTAGGCCGAAGCCCGAGGAAAGCAGTAAAATGGACGCGAAGTCCGTGGACGCGAAGTCCGGAAAGCAGTAAAGTCACTAGGCCGAAGCCCGAAGAAAGCAGTAAAATGGACGCGAAGTCCGTGGACGCGAAGTCCGGAAAGCGATAAAGTCATTAGGCCGAAGCCCGAGGAAAGCAGTAAAATGGACGCGAAGTCCGTGGACGCGAAGTCCGGAAAGCGATAAAATCACTAGGCCGAAGCCCGAGGAAAGCGGTAAAATGGACGCGAAGTCCGTGGACGCGAAGTCCGGAAAGCAGTAAAGTCACTAGGCCGAAGCCCGAGGGAAGCGGTAAAATGGACGCGAAGTCCGTGGACGAGAAGTCCGGAAAGCAGTAAAGTCACTAGGCCGAAGCCCGAGAAAAGCGGTAAAATGGACGCGAAGTCCGTGGACGCGAAGTCCGGAAAGCAGTAAAGTCACTAGGCCGAAGCCCGAAGAAAGCAGTAAAATGGACGCGAAGTCCGTGGACGCGAAGTCCGGAAAGCGATAAAGTCATTAGGCCGAAGCCCGAGGAAAGCAGTAAAATGGACGCGAAGTCCGTGGACGCGAAGTCCGGAAAGCAGTAAAGTCACTAGCCGAAGCCCGAAGAAAGCAGTAAAATGGACGCGAAGTCCGTGGACTCGAAGTCCGGAAAGCGATAAAGTCACTAGGCCGAAGCCCGAGGAAAGCAGTAAAATGGACGCGAAGTCCGAAAAGCAGTAAAGTCCTAGCCAAAGCCGAAGCCCGAGAAAGCAGTAAAATGGACGCGAAGTCCGTGGACGCGAGTCCGGAAAGCAGTAAAGTCACTAGGCCGAAGCCCGAGAAAAGCAGTAAAATGGACGCGAAGTCCGTGGACGCGAAGTCCGGAAAGCAGTAAAGTCACTAGGCCGAAGCCCGAGGAAAGCAGTAAAATGGACGCGAAGTCCGTGGACGCGAAGTCCGGAAGCATAAAGTCACTAGGCCGAAGCCCGGGAAAGCAGTAAAATGGACGCGAAGTCCGTGGACGCGAAGTCCGGAAAGCGATAAAGTCACTAGGCCGAAGCCCGAGGAAAGCGTTAAAATGGACGCGAAGTCCGTGGACGCGAAGTCCGGAAGCAGTAAAGTCACTAGGCCGAAGCCCGAGGAAGCAGTAAAATGGACGCGAAGTCCGTGGACGAGAAGTCCGGAAAGCAGTAAAGTCACTAGGCCGAAGCCCGAGAAAAGCGGTAAAATGGACGCGAAGTCCGTGGACGCGAAGTCCGGAAAGCAGTAAAGTCACTAGGCCGAAGCCCGAGAAAGCAGTAAAATGGACGCGAAGTCCGTGGACGCGAAGTCCGGAAAGCGATAAAGTCACTAGGCCGAAGCCCGAGGAAAGCAGTAAAATGGACGCGAAGTCCGTGGACGCGAAGTCCGGAAAGCATAAAGTCACTAGCCGAAGCCCGAGGAAAGCGTAAAATGGACGCGAAGTCCGTGGACGCGAAGTCCGGAAAGCAGTAAAGTCACTAGGCCGAAGCCCGAGGAAAGCAGTAAAATGGACGCGAAGTCCGTGGACGCGAAGTCCGGAAAGCAGTAAAGTCACTAGGCCGAAGCCCGAGAAAAGCAGTAAAATGGACGCGAAGTCCGTGGACGCGAAGTCCGGAAAGCAGTAAAGTCACTAGGCCGAAGCCCGAGGAAAGCAGTAAAATGGACGCGAAGTCCGTGGACGCGAAGTCCGGAAAGCATAAGTCACTAGGCCGAAGCCCGAGGAAAGCAGTAAAATGGACGCGAAGTCCGTGGACGCGAAGTCCGAAAGCATAAAGTCACTAGGCCGAAGCCGAGGAAAGCATAAATGGACGCGAAGTCCGTGACGCGAAGTCCGTGGACGCGAAGTCCGGAAAGCAGTAAAGTCACTAGGCCGAAGCCCGAGAAAAGCGGTAAAATGGACGCGAAGTCCGTGGACGCGAAGTCCGGAAAGCGATAAAGTCACTAGGCCGAAGCCCGAGGAAGCAGTAAAATGGACGCGAAGTCCGTGGACGCGAAGTCCGGAAAGCAGTAAAGTCACTAGGCCGAAGCCCGAGGAAGCAGTAAAATGGACGCGAAGTCCGTGGACGCGAAGTCCGGAAAGCAGTAAAGTCACTAGCCGAAGCCCGACGAAAGCAGTAAAATGGACGCGAAGTCCGTGGACTCGAAGTCCGGAAGCGATAAAGTCACTAGGCCGAAGCCCGAGGAAAGCAGTAAAATGGACGCGAAGTCCGAAAAGCAGTAAAGTCACTAGGCCAAATCCCGAGGAAAGCAGTAAAATGGACGCGAAGTCCGAAAGCAGTAAAGTCACTAGGCCGAAGCCCGGGAAAAGCGGTAAAATGGACGCGAAGTCCGGAAAGCAGTAAAGTCACTAGGCCGAAGCCCGCGGAAAGCAGTAAAATGGACGCGAAGTCCGAAAGCGAAAGTCACTAGGCCGAAGCCCGAGGAAAGCAGTAAAATGGACGCGAAGTCCGTGGACGCGAAGTCCGGAAAGCGATAAAGTCATTAGGCCGAAGCCCGAGGAAAGCAGTAAAATGGACGCGAAGTCCGTGGACGCGAAGTCCGAAAAGCAGTAAAGTCACTAGGCCGAAGCCCGAGGAAAGCAGTAAAATGGACGCGAAGTCCGTGGACGCGAAGTCCGGAAAGCAGTAAAGTCACTAGGCCGAAGCCCGAGAAAAGCGGTAAAATGGACGCGAAGTCCGTGGACGCGAAGTCCGGAAAGCAGTAAAGTCACTAGGCCGAAGCCCGAGAAAAGCGGTAAAATGGACGCGAAGTCCGTGGACGCGAAGTCCGGAAAGCAGTAAAGTCACTAGGCCGAAGCCCGAGGAAAGCAGTAAAATGGACGCGAAGTCCGTGGACGCGAAGTCCGGAAAGCAGTAAAGTCACTAGGCCGAAGCCCGAGGAAGCAGTAAAATGGACGCGAAGTCCGAAAGCAGTAAAGTCACTAGGTCGAAGCCCGAGAAGCAGTAAAATGGACGCGAAGTCCGTGGACGCGAAGTCCGGAAAGCAGTAAAGTCACTAGCCGAAGCCCGAAGAAAGCAGTAAAATGGACGCGAAGTCCGTGGACTCGAAGTCCGAAAGCGATAAAGTCACTAGGCCGAAGCCCGAGAAAAGCAGTAAAATGGACGCGAAGTCCGAAAGCAGTAAAGTCACTAGGCCAAATCCCGAGGAAAGCAGTAAAATGGACGCGAAGTCCGTGGACGCGAAGTCCGGAAAGCAGTAAAGTCACTAGGCCGAAGCCCGAAAAAGCGGTAAAATGGACGCGAAGTCCGTGGACGCGAAGTCCGGAAAGCAGTAAAGTCACTAGGCCGAAGCCCGAGGAAAGCAGTAAAATGGACGCGAAGTCCGGAAAGCAGTAAAGTCACTAGGCGAAGCCCGAGGAAAGCAGTAAAATGGACGCGAAGTCCGTGGACGCGAAGTCCGGAAAGCAGTAAAGTCACTAGGCCGAAGCCCGAGGAAGCAGTAAAATGGACGCGAAGTCCGTGGACGCGAAGTCCGAAAGCAGTAAAGTCACTAGGCCGAAGCCCGAGGAAAGCAGTAAAATGGACGCGAAGTCCGTGGACGCGAAGTCCGGAAAGCAGTAAAGTCACTAGGCCGAAGCCCGAGGAAAGCGGTAAAATGGACGCGAAGTCCGTGGACGCGAAGTCCGGAAAGCAGTAAAGTCACTAGGCCGAAGCCCGAGGAAAGCGGTAAAATGGACGCGAAGTCCGTGGACGCGAAGTCCGGAAAGCAGTAAAGTCACTAGGCCGAAGCCCGAGGAAAGCAGTAAAATGGACGCGAAGTCCGGAAAGCGATAAAGTCACTAGGCCGAAGCCCGAGGAAAGCAGTAAAATGGACGCGAAGTCCGCGGACGCGAAGTCCGGAATGCAGTAAAGTCACTAGGCCGAAGCCCGAGGAAAGCAGTGAAATGGACGCGAAGTCCGTGGACGCGAAGTCCGGAAAGCAGTAAAGTCACTAGGCCGAAGCCCGAGAAAAGCAGTAAAATGGACGCGAAGTCGTGGACGCGAAGTCCGGAAAGCAGTAAAGTCACTAGGCCGAAGCCCGAGGAAGCAGTAAAATGGACGCGAAGTCCGTGGACGCGAAGTCCGGAAAGCAGTAAAGTCACTAGGCCGAAGCCGAGGAAAGCAGTAAAATGGACGCGAAGTCCGTGGACGCGAAGTCCGGAAAGCAGTAAAGTCACTAGGCCGAAGCCGAAGAAAGCAGTAAAATGGACGCGAAGTCCGTGGACGCGAAGTCCGGAAAGCGATAAAGTCACTAGGCCGAAGCCCGAGGAAAGCAGTAAAATGGACGCGAAGTCCGAAAAGCAGTAAAGTCACTAGGCCAAAGCCCGAGGAAAGCAGTAAAATGGACGCGAAGTCCGTGGACGCGAAGTCGCGGAAAGCAGTAAAGTCACTAGGCCGAAGCCCGAGGAAAGCAGTAAAATGGACGCGAAGTCCGTGGACGCGAAGTCCGGAAAGCAGTAAAGTCACTAGGCCGAAGCCCGAGGAAAGCAGTAAAATGGACGCGAAGTCCGTGGACGCGAAGTCGGAAAGCGATAAAGTCACTAGGCCGAAGCCCGAGGAAAGCAGTAAAATGGACGCGAAGTCCGTGGACGCGAAGTCCGGAAAGCAGTAAAGTCACTAGGCCGAAGCCCGAGGAAAGCGTAAAAAGACGCGAAGTCGTGGACGCGAAGTCCGTGGACGCGAAGTCCGGAAAGCAGTAAAGTCACTAGGCCGAAGCCCGAGGAAAGCGGTAAAATGGACGCGAAGTCCGTGGACGCGAAGTCCGGAAGCAGTAAAGTCACTAGGCCGAAGCCCGAGGAAAGCAGTAAAATGGACGCGAAGTCCGTGGACGCGAAGTCCGGAAAGCAGTAAAGTCACTAGGCCGAAGCCCGAGGAAAGCAGTAAAATGGACGCGAAGTCCGTGGACGCGAAGTCCGGAAAGCAGTAAAGTCACTAGCCGAAGCCCGAGAAAGCAGTAAAATGGACGCGAAGTCCGTGGACGCGAAGTCCGGAAAGCGATAAATCACTAGGCCGAAGCCCGAGGAAAGCAGTAAAATGGACGCGAAGTCCGAAAAAAGCAGTAAAGTCACTAGGCCGAAGCCCGAGGAAAGCAGTAAAATGGACGCGAAGTCCGGAAAGCAGTAAAGTCACTAGGCCGAAGCCGAGGAAAAGCGGTAAAATGGACGCGAAGTCCGGAAAGCAGTAAAGTCACTAGGCCGAAGCCGAGGAAAGCAGTAAAATGGACGCGAAGTCCGGAAAGCAGTAAAGTCACTAGGCCGAAGCCCGAGGAAAGCAGTAAAATGGACGCGAAGTCCGTGGACGCGAAGTCCGGAAAGCGTAAAGTCACTAGGCCGAAGCCCGAGGAAAGCAGTAAAATGGACGCGAAGTCCGTGGACGCGAAGTCCGGAAAGCAGTAAAGTCACTAGGCCGAAGCCCGAGGAAAGCAGTAAAATGGACGCGAAGTCCGTGGACGCGAAGTCCGGAAAGCAGTAAAGTCACTAGGCCGAAGCCCGAGAAAAGCAGTAAAATGGACGCGAAGTCCGTGGACGCGAAGTCCGGAAAGCAGTAAAAGTCACTAGGCCGAAGCCCGAGGAAAGCAGTAAAATGGACGCGAAGTCCGTGGACGCGAAGTCCGGAAAGCGTAAAGTCACTAGGCCGAAGCCCGAGGAAAGCAGTAAAATGGACGCGAAGTCCGTGGACGCGAAGTCCGGAAAGCGTAAAGTCACTAGGCCGAAGCCCGAGGAAAGCAGTAAAATGGACGCGAAGTCCGGAAAGCAGTAAAGTCACTAGGCCGAAGCCGAGGAAAGCAGTAAAATGGACGCGAAGTCCGTGGACGCGAAGTCCGGAAAGCAGTAAAGTCACTAGCCGAAGCCCGAGGAAAGCAGTAAATGGACGCGAAGTCCGTGGACGCGAAGTCCGGAAAGCGATAAAGTCACTAGGCCGAAGCCCGAGAAAGCAGTAAAATGGACGCGAAGTCCGAAAAGCAGTAAAGTCACTAGGCCGAAGCCCGAGGAAAGCAGTAAAATGGACGCGAAGTCCGTGGACGCGAAGTCCGGAAAGCAGTAAAGTCACTAGGCCGAAGCCCGGGAAAAGCGGTAAAATGGACGCGAAGTCCGTGGACGCGAAGTCCGGAAAACGATAAAGTCACTAGGCCGAAGCCCGAGGAAAGCAGTAAAATGGACGCGAAGTCCGGAAAGCAGTAAAGTCACTAGGCCGAAGCCCGAGGAAAGCAGTAAAATGGACGCGAAGTCCGTGGACGCGAAGTCCGGAAAGCAGTAAAGTCACTAGGCCGAAGCCCGAGGAAAGCAGTAAAATGGACGCGAAGTCCGTGGACGCGAAGTCCGGAAAGCAGTAAAGTCACTAGGCCGAAGCCCGAGGAAAGCAGTAAAATGGACGCGAAGTCCGTGGACGCGAAAGTCCGGAAAGAGTAAAAGTCACTAGGCCGAAGCCCGAGGGAAGCAGTAAAATGGACGCGAAGTCCGTGGACGCGAAGTCCGGAAAGCATAAAGTCACTAGGCCGAAGCCCGAGGAAAGCAGTAAAATGGACGCGAAGTCGTGGACGCGAAGTCCGGAAAGCAGTAAAGTCACTAGGCCGAAGCCCGAAGAAAGCAGTAAAATGGACGCGAAGCAAAGTCCGGAAAGCGATAAAGTCACTAGGCGAAGCCCGAGAAAGCAGTAAAATGGACGCGAAGTCCGTGGACGGAAGTCCGGAAAGCAGTAAAGTCACTAGGCCAAGCCCGAGGAAAGCAGTAAAATGGACGCGAAGTCCGTGGACGCGAAGTCCGGAAAGCAGTAAAGTCACTAGGCCGAAGCCCGAGGAAAGCAGTAAAATGGACGCGAAGTCCGTGGACGCGAAGTCCGGAAAGCAGTAAAGTCACTAGGCCGAAGCCGAGGAAAGCAGTAAAATGGACGCGAAGTCCGTGGACGCGAAGTCGGAAAGCAGTAAAGTCACTAGGCCGAAGCCCGAGGAAAGCAGTAAAATGGACGCGAAGTCCGTGGACGCGAAGTCCGGAAAGCAGTAAAGTCACTAGGCCGAAGCCCGAAGAAAGCAGTAAAATGGACGCGAAGTCCGTGGACGCGAAGTCCGGAAAGCGATAAAGTCACTAGGCCGAAGCCCGAGGAAAGCAGTAAAATGGACGCGAAGTGGAGCGAAAAGCAGTAAAGTCACTAGGCCAAAGCCCGAGGAAAGCAGTAAAATGGACGCGAAGTCCGTGGACGCGAAGTCCGGAAAGCAGTAAAGTCACTAGGCGAAGCCCGAGGAAAGCAGTAAAATGGACGCGAAGTCCGTGGACGCGAAGTCCGGAAAGCAGTAAAGTCACTAGGCCGAAGCCCGAGGAAAGCAGTAAAATGGACGCGAAGTCCGTGGACGCGAAGTCCGAAAGCAGTAAAGTCACTAGGCGAAGCCCGAGGAAAGCAGTAAATGGCGCGAAGTCCGTGGACGCGAAGTCCGTCCGTGGACGCGAAGTCCGAAAGCAGTAAAGTCACTAGGAAGCCCGAGAAAGCAGTAAAATGGACGCGAAGTCCGTGGACGCGAAGTCCGGAAAGCATAAAGTCACTAGGCCGAAGCCCGAGGAAAGCAGTAAAATGGACGCGAAGTCCGTGGACGCGAAGTCCGGAAAGCAGTAAAGTCACTAGGCCGAAGCCCGAGGAAAGCAGTAAAATGGACGCGAAGTCCGGAAAGCAGTAAAGTCACTAGGCCGAAGCCCGAGGAAAGCAGTAAAATGGACGCGAAGTCCGTGGACGCGAAGTCCGGAAAGCGTAAAGTCACTAGGCCGAAGCCCGAGGAAAGCAGTAAAATGGACGCGAAGTCCGTGGACGCGAAGTCCGGAAAGCATAAAGTCACTAGGCCGAAGCCCGAGGAAAGCAGTAAAATGGACGCGAAGTCCGTGGACGCGAAGTCCGGAAAGCAGTAAAGTCACTAGGCCGAAGCCCGAGGAAAGCAGTAAAATGGACGCGAAGTCCGTGGACGCGAAGTCCGGAAAGCAGTAAAGTCACTAGGCCGAAGCCCGAGGAAAGCAGTAAAATGGACGCGAAGTCCGTGGACGCGAAGTCCGGAAAGCAGTAAAGTCACTAGGCCGAAGCCCGAGGAAAGCAGTAAAATGGACGCGAAGTCCGTGGACGCGAAGTCCGGAAAGCGATAAAGTCACTAGGCCGAAGCCCGAGGAAAGCAGTAAAATGGACGCGAAGTCCGTGGACGCGAAGTCCGGAAAGCAGTAAAGTCACTAGCCGAAGCCCGAAGAAAGCAGTAAAATGGACGCGAAGTCCGTGGACGCGAAGTCCGGAAAGCATAAAGTCACTAGGCCGAAGCCCGAGGAAAGCAGTAAAATGGACGCGAAGTCCGAAAGCAGTAAAGTCACTAGGCCGAAAATCCCGAGGAAAGCAGTAAAATGGACGCGAAGTCCGTGGACGCGAAGTCCGGAAAGCAGTAAAGTCACTAGGCCGAAGCCCGAGAAAGCAGTAAAATGGACGCGAAGTCCGTGGACGCGAAGTCCGGAAAGCAGTAAAGTCACTAGGCCGAAGCCCGAGGAAAGCAGTAAAATGGACGCGAAGTCCGTGGACGCGAAGTCCGGAAAGCGATAAAGTCACTAGGCCGAAGCCCGAGGAAAGCAGTAAAATGGACGCGAAGTCCGTGGACGCGAAGTCCGGAAAGCGATAAAGTCACTAGGCCGAAGCCCGAGGAAAGCAGTAAAATGGACGCGAAGTCCGTGGACGCGAAGTCCGGAAAGCAGTAAAGTCACTAGGCCGAAGCCCGAGGAAGCGTAAAATGGACGCGAAGTCCGTGGACGCGAAGTCCGGAAAGCAGTAAAGTCACTAGGCCGAAGCCCGAGGAAAGCAGTAAAATGGACGCGAAGTCCGTGGACGCGAAGTCCGGAAAGCAGTAAAGTCACTAGGCCGAAGCCCGAGGAAAGCAGTAAAATGGACGCGAAGTCCGTGGACGCGAAGTCCGGAAAGCGATAAAGTCACTAGGCCGAAGCCCGAGGAAAGCAGTAAAATGGACGCGAAGTCCGTGGACGCGAAGTCCGGAAAGCAGTAAAGTCACTAGCCGAAGCCCGAGAAAGCAGTAAAATGGACGCGAAGTCCGTGGACGCGAAGTCCGGAAAGCGATAAAGTCACTAGGCCGAAGCCCGAGGAAAGCAGTAAAATGGACGCGAAGTCCGAAAGCAGTAAAGTCACTAGGCCAAAGCCCGAGGAAAGCAGTAAAATGGACGCGAAGTCCGTGGACGCGAAGTCCGGAAAGCAGTAAAGTCACTAGGCCGAAGCCCGAGAAAAGCAGTAAAATGGACGCGAAGTCCGTGGACGCGAAGTCCGGAAAGCAGTAAAGTCACTAGGCCGAAGCCCGAGGAAAGCAGTAAAATGGACGCGAAGTCCGTGGACGCGAAGTCCGGAAAGCGATAAAGTCACTAGGCCGAAGCCCGAGGAAAGCAGTAAAATGGACGCGAAGTCCGTGGACGCGAAGTCCGGAAAGCGATAAAGTCACTAGGCCGAAGCCCGAGGAAAGCAGTAAAATGGACGCGAAGTCCGTGGACGCGAAGTCCGGAAAGCAGTAAAGTCACTAGGCCGAAGCCCGAGGAAAGCAGTAAAATGGACGCGAAGTCCGTGGACGCGAAGTCCGGAAAGCAGTAAAGTCACTAGGCCGAAGCCCGAGAAAAGCAGTAAAATGGACGCGAAGTCCGTGGACGCGAAGTCCGGAAAGCAGTAAAGTCACTAGGCCGAAGCCCGAGGAAAGCAGTAAAATGGACGCGAAGTCCGTGGACGCGAAGTCCGGAAAGCGATAAAGTCACTAGGCCGAAGCCCGAGGAAAGCAGTAAAATGGACGCGAAGTCCGTGGACGCGAAGTCCGGAAAGCGATAAAATCACTAGGCCGAAGCCCGAGGAAAGCGGTAAAATGGACGCGAAGTCCGTGGACGCGAAGTCCGGAAAGCAGTAAAGTCACTAGGCCGAAGCCCGAGGAAAGCAGTAAAATGGACGCGAAGTCCGTGGACGCGAAGTCCGGAAAGCAGTAAAGTCACTAGCCGAAGCCCGAAGAAAGCAGTAAAATGGACGCGAAGTCCGTGGACGCGAAGTCCGGAAAGCATAAAGTCACTAGGCCGAAGCCCGAGGAAAGCAGTAAAATGGACGCGAAGTCCGAAAAGCAGTAAAGTCACTAGGCCGAAGCCCGAGGAAAGCAGTAAAATGGACGCGAAGTCCGTGGACGCGAAGTCCGGAAAGCAGTAAAGTCACTAGGCCGAAGCCCGAGGAAAGCAGTAAAATGGACGCGAAGTCCGTGGACGCGAAGTCCGGAAAGCGATAAAGTCACTAGGCCGAAGCCCGAGGAAAGCAGTAAAATGGACGCGAAGTCCGTGGACGCGAAGTCCGGAAAGCAGTAAAGTCACTAGGCCGAAGCCCGAGGAAAGCAGTAAAATGGACGCGAAGTCCGTGGACGCGAAGTCCGTGGACGCGAAGTCCGGAAAGCGATAAAGTCACTAGGCCGAAGCCCGAGGAAAGCAGTAAAATGGACGCGAAGTCCGTGGACGCGAAGTCCGGAAAGCATTAAAGTCACTAGGCCGAAGCCCGAGGAAAGCAGTAAAATGGACGCGAAGTCCGTGGACGCGAAGTCCGGAAAGCAGTAAAGTCACTAGCCGAAGCCCGAGGAAAGCAGTAAAATGGACGCGAAGTCCGGAAAAGCAGTAAAGTCACTAGGCCGAAGCCCGAGGAAAGCAGTAAAATGGACGCGAAGTCCGTGGACGCGAAGTCCGGAAAGCAGTAAAGTCACTAGGCCGAAGCCCGAGGAAAGCAGTAAAATGGACGCGAAGTCCGTGGACGCGAAGTCCGGAAAGCGATAAAGTCACTAGGCCGAAGCCCGAGGAAAGCAGTAAAATGGACGCGAAGTCCGTGGACGCGAAGTCCGGAAAGCAGTAAAGTCACTAGGCCGAAGCCCGAGGAAAGCAGTAAAATGGACGCGAAGTCCGTGGACGCGAAGTCCGGAAAGCAGTAAAGTCACTAGGCCGAAGCCCGAGAAAGCAGTAAAATGGACGCGAAGTCCGTGGACGCGAAGTCCGGAAAGCAGTAAAGTCACTAGGCCGAAGCCGAGAAAGCAGTAAAATGGACGCGAAGTCCGTGGACGCGAAGTCCGGAAAGCATAAAGTCACTAGGCCGAAGCCCGAGGAAAGCAGTAAAATGGACGCGAAGTCCGTGGACGCGAAGTCCGGAAAGCAGTAAAGTCACTAGCCGAAGCCCGAAGAAAGCAGTAAAATGGACGCGAAGTCCGTGGACGCGAAGTCCGGAAAGCGATAAAGTCACTAGGCCGAAGCCCGAGGAAAGCAGTAAAATGGACGCGAAGTCCGGAAAGCGATAAAGTCACTAGGCCGAAGCCCGAGGAAAGCAGTAAAATGGACGCGAAGTCCGTGGACGCGAAGTCCGGAAAGCAGTAAAGTCACTAGGCCGAAGCCCGAGAAAAGCAGTAAAATGGACGCGAAGTCCGTGGACGCGAAGTCCGGAAAGCAGTAAAGTCACTAGGCCGAAGCCCGAGGAAAGCAGTAAAATGGACGCGAAGTCCGTGGACGCGAAGTCCGGAAAGCATAAAGTCACTAGGCCGAAGCCCGAGGAAAGCAGTAAAATGGACGCGAAGTCCGTGGACGCGAAGTCCGGAAAGCGATAAAGTCACTAGGCCGAAGCCCGAGGAAAGCAGTAAAATGGACGCGAAGTCCGTGGACGCGAAGTCCGGAAAGCAGTAAAGTCACTAGGCCGAAGCCCGAGGAAAGCGGTAAAATGGACGCGAAGTCCGTGGACGCGAAGTCCGGAAAGCAGTAAAGTCACTAGGCCGAAGCCCGAGGAAAGCGGTAAAATGGACGCGAAGTCCGTGGACGCGAAGTCCGGAAAGCAGTAAAGTCACTAGGCCGAAGCCCGAAGAAAGCAGTAAAATGGACGCGAAGTCCGTGGACGCGAAGTCCGGAAAGCGATAAAGTCATTAGGCCGAAGCCCGAGGAAAGCAGTAAAATGGACGCGAAGTCCGTGGACGCGAAGTCCGGAAAGCAGTAAAGTCACTAGCCGAAGCCCGAAGAAAGCAGTAAAATGGACGCGAAGTCCGTGGACTCGAAGTCCGGAAAGCGATAAAGTCACTAGGCCGAAGCCCGAGGAAAGCAGTAAAATGGACGCGAAGTCCGAAAAGCAGTAAAGTCACTAGGCCAAGCCCGAGGAAAGCAGTAAAATGGACGCGAAGTCCGTGGACGCGAAGTCCGGAAAGCAGTAAAGTCACTAGGCCGAAGCCCGAGAAAAGCGGTAAAATGGACGCGAAGTCCGTGGACGCGAAGTCCGGAAAGCAGTAAAGTCACTAGGCCGAAGCCCGAGGAAAGCAGTAAAATGGACGCGAAGTCCGTGACGCGAAGTCCGGAAAGCGATAAAGTCACTAGGCCGAAGCCCGAGGAAAGCAGTAAAATGGACGCGAAGTCCGTGGACGCGAAGTCCGGAAAGCGATAAAGTCACTAGGCCGAAGCCCGAGGAAAGCAGTAAAATGGACGCGAAGTCCGTGGACGCGAAGTCCGGAAAGCAGTAAAGTCACTAGGCCGAAGCCCGAGGAAAGCAGTAAAATGGACGCGAAGTCCGTGGACGCGAAGTCCGGAAAGCAGTAAAGTCACTAGGCCGAAGCCCGAGAAAAGCAGTAAAATGGACGCGAAGTCCGTGGACGCGAAGTCCGGAAAGCAGTAAAGTCACTAGGCCGAAGCCCGAGGAAAGCAGTAAATGGACGCGAAGTCCGTGGACGCGAAGTCCGGAAAGCGATAAAGTCACTAGGCCGAAGCCCGAGGAAAGCAGTAAAATGGACGCGAAGTCCGTGGACGCGAAGTCCGGAAAGCGATAAAGTCACTAGGCCGAAGCCCGAGGAAAGCAGTAAAATGGACGCGAAGTCCGTGGACGCGAAGTCCGGAAAGCAGTAAAGTCACTAGGCCGAAGCCCGAGGAAAGCAGTAAAATGGACGCGAAGTCCGTGGACGCGAAGTCCGGAAAGCAGTAAAGTCACTAGGCCGAAGCCCGAGAAAAGCGGTAAAATGGACGCGAAGTCCGTGGACGCGAAGTCCGGAAAGCAGTAAAGTCACTAGGCCGAAGCCCGAGGAAAGCAGTAAAATGGACGCGAAGTCCGTGGACGCGAAGTCCGGAAAGCGATAAAGTCACTAGGCCGAAGCCCGAGGAAAGCAGTAAAATGGACGCGAAGTCCGTGGACGCGAAGTCCGGAAAGCAGTAAAGTCACTAGGCCGAAGCCCGAGGAAAGCAGTAAAATGGACGCGAAGTCCGTGGACGCGAAGTCCGTGGACGCGAAGTCCGGAAAGCAGTAAAGTCACTAGGCTGAAGCCCGAGAAAAGCGGTAAAATGGACGCGAAGTCCGTGGACGCGAAGTCCGGAAAGCGATAAAATCACTAGGCCGAAGCCCGAGGAAAGCGGTAAAATGGACGCGAAGTCCGTGGACGCGAAGTCCGGAAAGCAGTAAAGTCACTAGGCCGAAGCCCGAGGAAAGCAGTAAAATGGACGCGAAGTCCGTGGACGCGAAGTCCGGAAAGCAGTAAAGTCACTAGGCCGAAGCCCGAGGAAAGCAGTAAAATGGACGCGAAGTCCGTGGACTCGAAGTCCGGAAAGCGATAAAGTCACTAGGCCGAAGCCCGAGGAAAGCAGTAAAATGGACGCGAAGTCCGAAAAGCAGTAAAGTCACTAGGCCAAATCCCGAGGAAAGCAGTAAAATGGACGCGAAGTCCGAAAGCAGTAAAGTCACTAGGCCGAAGCCCGAGAAAGCGGTAAAATGGACGCGAAGTCCGAAAGCAGTAAAGTCACTAGGCCGAAGCCCGAGGAAAGCAGTAAAATGGACGCGAAGTCCGGAAAGCAGTAAAGTCACTAGGCCGAAGCCCGAGGAAAGCAGTAAAATGGACGCGAAGTCCGTGGACGCGAAGTCCGGAAAGCGATAAAGTCACTAGGCCGAAGCCCGAGGAAAGCAGTAAAATGGACGCGAAGTCCGTGGACGCGAAGTCCGAAAGCAGTAAAGTCACTAGGCCGAAGCCCGAGGAAAGCAGTAAAATGGACGCGAAGTCCGTGGACGCGAAGTCCGGAAAGCAGTAAAGTCACTAGGCCGAAGCCCGAGAAAAGCGGTAAAATGGACGCGAAGTCCGTGGACGCGAAGTCCGGAAAGCAGTAAATCACTAGGCAGAGCCGAAGCCCGAGGAAAGCGGTAAAATGGACGCGAAGTCCGTGGACGCGAAGTCCGGAAAGCAGTAAAGTCACTAGGCCGAAGCCCGAGGAAGCAGTAAAATGGACGCGAAGTCCGTGGACGCGAAGTCCGGAAAGCAGTAAAGTCACTAGGCCGAAGCCCGAGGGAAGCAGTAAAATGGACGCGAAGTCCGGAAAGCAGTAAAGTCACTAGGCCGAAGCCCGAGGAAAGCAGTAAAATGGACGCGAAGTCCGTGGACGCGAAGTCCGAAAGCAGTAAAGTCACTAGCCGAAGCCCGAAGAAAGCAGTAAAATGGACGCGAAGTCCGTGGACGCGAAGTCCGGAAAGCATAAAGTCACTAGGCCGAAGCCCGAGAAAAGCAGTAAAATGGACGCGAAGTCCCGAAAAGCAGTAAAGTCACTAGGCCAAGCCCGAGAAAGCAGTAAAATGGACGCGAAGTCCGTGGACGCGAAGTCCGGAAAGCAGTAAAGTCACTAGGCCGAAGCCCGGGAAAGCGTAAAATGGACGCGAAGTCCGTGGACGCGAAGTCCGGAAAGCAGTAAAGTCACTAGGCCGAAGCCCGAGGAAAGCAGTAAAATGGACGCGAAGTCCGGAAAGCTGTAAAGTCACTAGGCCGAAGCCCCAGGAAAGCAGTAAAATGGACGCGAAGTCCGTGTACGCGAAGTCCGGAAAGCAGTAAAGTCACTAGGCCGAAGCCCGAGGAAAGCAGTAAAATGGACGCGAAGTCCGTGGACGCGAAGTCCGTGGACGCGAAGTCCGAAAAGCAGTAAAGTCACTAGGCCGAAGCCCGAGGAAAGCAGTAAAATGGACGCGAAGTCCGTGGACGCGAAGTCCGGAAAGCAGTAAAGTCACTAGGCCGAAGCCCGAGGGAAGCGGTAAAATGGACGCGAAGTCCGTGGACGCGAAGTCCGGAAAGCAGTAAAGTCACTAGGTCGAAGCCCGAGGAAAGCAGTAAAATGGACGCGAAGTCCGGGGACGCGAAGTCCGGAAAGCAGTAAAGTCACTAGGCCGAAGCCCGAAGAAAGCAGTAAAATGGACGCGAAGTCCGGAAAGCGATAAAGTCACTAGGCCGAAGCCCGAGGGAAGCAGTAAAATGGACGCGAAGTCCGTGGACGCGAAATCCGGAAAGCAGTAAAGTCACTAGGTCGAAGCCCGAGGAAAGCAGTAAAATGGACGCGAAGTCCGTGGACGCGAAGTCCGAAAAGCAGTAAAGTCACTAGGCCGAAGCCCGAGGAAAGCAGTAAAATGGACGCGAAGTCCGTGGACGCGAAGTCCGGAAAGCAGTAAAGTCACTAGGCCGAAGCCCGAGGAAAGCAGTAAAATGGACGCGAAGTCCGTGGACGCGAAGTCCGGAAAGCAGTAAAGTCACTAGCCGAAGCCCGAGGAAAGCAGTAAAATGGACGCGAAGTCCGTGGACGCGAAGTCCGGAAAGCAGTAAAGTCACTAGGCCGAAGCCCGAAGAAAGCAGTAAAATGGACGCGAAGTCCGTGGACGCGAAGTCCGGAAAGCATAAAGTCACTAGGCCGAAGCCCGAGGAAAGCAGTAAATGGACGCGAAGTCCGAAAAGCAGTAAAGTCACTAGGCCAAATCCCGAGGAAAGCAGTAAAATGGACGCGAAGTCCGTGGACGCGAAGTCCGGAAAGCAGTCACTAGGAAGGCCGAAGCCCGAGAAAAGCGGTAAAATGGACGCGAAGTCCGTGGACGCGAAGTCCGGAAGCATAAAGTCACTAGGCCGAAGCCCGAAGAAAGCAGTAAATGGACGCGAAGTCCGTGGACGCGAAGTCCGGAAAGCGATAAAGTCACTAGGCCGAAGCCCGAGGAAAGCAGTAAAATGGACGCGAAGTCCGTGGACGCGAAGTCCGAAAGCAGTAAAGTCACTAGGCCGAAGCCCGAGGAAAGCAGTAAAATGGACGCGAAGTCCGTGGACGCGAAGTCCGTGGACGCGAAGTCCGAAAGCAGTAAGTCACTAGGCCGAAGCCCGAGAAAAGCGGTAAAATGGACGCGAAGTCCGTGGACGCGAAGTCCGGAAAGCGATAAAGTCACTAGGCCGAAGCCCGAGGAAGCAGTAAAATGGACGCGAAGTCCGTGGACGCGAAGTCCGGAAAGCAGTAAAGTCACTAGGCGAAGCCCGAGGAAGCAGTAAAATGGACGCGAAGTCCGTGGACGCGAAGTCCGGAAAGCAGTAAAGTCACTAGCCGAAGCCCGACGAAAGCAGTAAAATGGACGCGAAGTCCGTGGACTCGAAGTCCGGAAAGCGATAAAGTCACTAGGCCGAAGCCCGAGGAAAGCAGTAAAATGGACGCGAAGTCCGAAAAGCAGTAAAGTCACTAGGCCAAATCCCGAGGAAAGCAGTAAAATGGACGCGAAGTCCGGAAAGCAGTAAAGTCACTAGGCCGAAGCCCGGAAAAGCGGTAAAATGGACGCGAAGTCCGAAAGCAGTAAAGTCACTAGGCCGAAGCCCGCGGAAAGCAGTAAAATGGACGCGAAGTCCGGAAAGCAGTAAAGTCACTAGGCCGAAGCCCGAGGAAAGCAGTAAAATGGACGCGAAGTCCGTGGACGCGAAGTCCGAAAGCGTAAAGTCACTAGGCCGAAGCCCGAGGAAAGCAGTAAAATGGACGCGAAGTCCGTGGACGCGAAGTCCGGAAAAGCAGTAAAGTCACTAGGCCGAAGCCCGAGGAAAGCAGTAAAATGGACGCGAAGTCCGTGGACGCGAAGTCCGGAAAGCAGTAAAGTCACTAGGCCGAAGCCCGAGAAAAGCAGTAAAATGGACGCGAAGTCCGTGGACGCGAAGTCCGGAAAGCATAAAGTCACTAGGCCGAAGCCCGAGGAAAGCAGTAAAATGGACGCGAAGTCCGTGGACGCGAAGTCCGGAAAGCAGTAAAGTCACTAGGCCGAAGCCCGAGGAAAGCAGTAAAATGGACGCGAAGTCCGTGGACGCGAAGTCCGGAAAGCAGTAAAGTCACTAGGCCGAAGCCCGAGGAAAGCAGTAAAATGGACGCGAAGTCCGAAAGCAGTAAAGTCACTAGGTCGAAGCCCGAGGAAAGCAGTAAAATGGACGCGAAGTCCGTGGACGCGAAGTCCGGAAAGCAGTAAAGTCACTAGCCGAAGCCCGAAGAAAGCAGTAAAATGGACGCGAAGTCCGTGGACTCGAAGTCCGGAAAGAATAAAGTCACTAGGTCCTAGGCCGAAGCCCGAGAAAAGCAGTAAAATGGACGCGAAGTCCGAAAAGCAGTAAAGTCACTAGGCCAAATCCCGAGGAAAGCAGTAAAATGGACGCGAAGTCCGTGGACGCGAAGTCCGGAAAGCAGTAAAGTCACTAGGCCGAAGCCCGGGAAAAGCGGTAAAATGGACGCGAAGTCCGTGGACGCGAAGTCCGGAAAGCAGTAAAGTCACTAGGCCGAAGCCCGAGGAAAGCAGTAAAATGGACGCGAAGTCCGAAAGCAGTAAAGTCACTAGGCCGAAGCCCGAGGAAAGCAGTAAAATGGACGCGAAGTCCGTGGACGCGAAGTCCGGAAAGCAGTAAAGTCACTAGGCCGAAGCCCGAGGAAAGCAGTAAAATGGACGCGAAGTCCGTGGACGCGAAGTCCGGAAAGCAGTAAAGTCACTAGGCGAAGCCCGAGGAAAGCAGTAAAATGGACGCGAAGTCCGTGGACGCGAAGTCCGGAAAGCAGTAAAGTCACTAGGCCGAAGCCCGAGGAAGCAGTAAAATGGACGCGAAGTCCGTGGACGCGAAGTCCGGAAAGCAGTAAAGTCACTAGGCCGAAGCCCGAGGAAAGCAGTAAAATGGACGCGAAGTCCGTGGACGCGAAGTCCGGAAAGCAGTAAAGTCACTAGGCCGAAGCCCGAGAAAGCAGTAAAATGGACGCGAAGTCCGGAAAGCGTAAAGTCACTAGGCCGAAGCCCGAGGGAAGCAGTAAAATGGACGCGAAGTCCGTGGACGCGAAGTCCGGAAAGCAGTAAAGTCACTAGGCGAAGCCCGAGGAAAGCAGTAAAATGGACGCGAAGTCCGTGGACGCGAAGTCCGAAAAGCAGTAAAGTCACTAGGCCGAAGCCCGAGAAAGCAGTAAAATGGACGCGAAGTCCGTGGACGCGAAGTCCGGAAAGCAGTAAAGTCACTAGGCCGAAGCCCGAGAAGCAGTAAAATGGACGCGAAGTCCGTGGACGCGAAGTCCGGAAAGCAGTAAAGTCACTAGCCGAAGCCCGAGAAAGCAGTAAAATGGACGCGAAGTCCGTGGACGCGAAGTCCGGAAAGCAGTAAAGTCACTAGCCGAAGCCCGAAGAAAGCAGTAAAATGGACGCGAAGTCCGTGGACTCGAAGTCCGGAAAGCGATAAAGTCACTAGGCCCGAAGCCCGAGGAAAGCAGTAAAATGGACGCGAAGTCCGAAAGCAGTAAAGTCACTAGGCCAAATCCCGAGGAAAGCAGTAAAATGGACGCGAAGTCCGAAAGCAAGTAAAGTCACTAGGCCGAAGCCCGGGAAAAGCGGTAAAATGGACGCGAAGTCCGGAAAGCAGTAAAGTCACTAGGCCGAAGCCCGAGGAAAGCAGTAAAATGGACGCGAAGTCCGGAAAGCAGTAAAGTCACTAGGCCGAAGCCCGAGGAAAGCAGTAAAATGGACGCGAAGTCCGTGGACGCGAAGTCCGGAAAGCGATAAAGTCACTAGGCCGAAGCCCGAGGAAAGCAGTAAAATGGACGCGAAGTCCGTGGACGCGAAGTCCGGAAAGCAGTAAAGTCACTAGGCCGAAGCCCGAGGAAAGCAGTAAAATGGACGCGAAGTCCGTGGACGAGAAGTCCGGAAAGCAGTAAAGTCACTAGGCCGAAGCCCGAAGGCCGAGAAAAGCGTAAAATGGACGCGAAGTCCGTGGACGCGAAGTCCGGAAAGCAGTAAAGTCACTAGGCCGAAGCCCGAGGAAAGCAGTAAAATGGACGCGAAGTCCGTGGACGCGAAGTCCGGAAAGCAGTAAAGTCACTAGGCCGAAGCCCGAGGAAAGCAGTAAAATGGACGCGAAGTCCGTGGACGCGCGTCCGGAAAGCAGTAAAGTCACTAGGCCGAAGCCCGAGGGAAGCGTAAAATGGACGCGAAGTCCGTGGACGCGAAGTCCGGAAAGCAGTAAAGTCACTAGCCGAAGCCCGAAAAGCAGTAAAATGGACGCGAAGTCCGTGGACGCGAAGTCCGGAAAGCGATAAAGTCACTAGGCCGAAGCCCGAGGAAAGCAGTAAAATGGACGCGAAGTCCGAAAAGCAGTAAAGTCACTAGGCCGAAGCCCGAGGAAAGCAGTAAAATGGACGCGAAGTCCGGAAAAAGCAGTAAAGTCACTAGGCCGAAGCCCGGGAAAAGCGTTAAATGGACGCGAAGTCCGGAAAGCAGTAAAGTCACTAGGCCGAAGCCCGAGGAAAGCAGTAAAATGGACGCGAAGTCCGGAAAGCAGTAAAGTCACTAGGCCGAAGCCCGAGGAAAGCAGTAAAATGGACGCGAAGTCCGTGGACGCGAAGTCCGGAAAGCATAAAGTCACTAGGCCGAAGCCCGGAAAGCAGTAAAATGGACGCGAAGTCCGTGGACGCGAAGTCCGGAAAGCAGTAAAGTCACTAGGGCTAAGGCCGAAGCCCGGAAAGCAGTAAATGGACGCGAAGTCCGTGGACGCGAAGTCCGGAAAGCAGTAAAGTCACTAGGCCGAAGCCCGAGAAAAGCAGTAAAATGGACGCGAAGTCCGTGGACGCGAAGTCCGGAAAGCAGTAAAGTCACTAGGCCGAAGCCCGAGGAAAGCGTAAAATGGACGCGAAGTCCGTGGACGCGAAGTCCGAAAGCAGTAAAGTCACTAGGCCGAAGCCCGAGGAAAGCAGTAAAATGGACGCGAAGTCCGTGGACGCGAAGTCCGGAAAGCAGTAAAGTCACTAGGCCGAAGCCCGAGGAAAGCAGTAAAATGGACGCGAAGTCCGTGGACGCGAAGTCCGGAAAGCAGTAAAGTCACTAGCCGAAGCCCGAAAAGCAGTAAAATGGACGCGAAGTCCGTGGACGCGAAGTCCGGAAAGCGATAAAGTCACTAGGCCGAAGCCCGAGGAAAGCAGTAAAATGGACGCGAAGTCCGTGGACGCGAAGTCCGGAAAGCAGTAAAGTCACTAGGCCGAAGCCCGAGGAAAGGTAAAATGGACGCGAAGTCCGTGGACGCGAAGTCCGGAAAGCAGTAAAGTCACTAGGCGAAGCCCGAGGAAAGCAGTAAAATGGACGCGAAGTCCGGGACGCGAAGTCCGGAAAGCAGTAAAGTCACTAGGCCGAAGCCCGAGGAAGCAGTAAAATGGACGCGAAGTCCGGAAAGCGAGTAAAGTCACTAGGCCGAAGCCCGAGGAAGCAGTAAAATGGACGCGAAGTCCGTGGACGCGAAGTCCGGAAAGCAGTAAAGTCACTAGGCCGAAGCCCGAGGAAAGCAGTAAAATGGACGCGAAGTCCGTGGACGCGAAGTCCGGAAAGCAGTAAAGTCACTAGGAGGCCGAAGCCCGAGGAAAGCAGTAAAATGGACGCGAAGTCCGTGGACGCGAAGTCCGGAAAGCAGTAAAGTCACTAGGCCGAAGCCCGAGGAAAGCAGTAAAATGGACGCGAAGTCCGTGGCGAAGTCCGGAAAGCAGTAAAGTCACTAGGCCGAAGCCCGAGGAAAGCAGTAAAATGGACGCGAAGTCCGGAAAGCAGTAAAGTCACTAGGCCGAAGCCCGAGGAAAGCAGTAAAATGGACGCGAAGTCCGTGGACGCGAAGTCCGGAAAGCAGTAAAGTCACTAGGCCGAAGCCCGAGGAAAGCAGTAAAATGGACGCGAAGTCCGGAAAGCAGTAAAGTCACTAGGCCGAAGCCCGAGGAAAGCAGTAAAATGGACGCGAAGTCCGTGGACGCGAAGTCCGGAAAGCAGTAAAGTCACTAGGCCGAAGCCCGAGGAAAGCAGTAAAATGGACGCGAAGTCCGAAAGCAGTAAGTCGTCACTAGGCCGAAGCCCGAGGAAAGCAGTAAAATGGACGCGAAGTCCGTGGACGCGAAGTCCGGAAAGCGATAAAGTCACTAGGCCGAAGCCCGAGGAAAGCAGTAAAATGGACGCGAAGTCCGTGGACGCGAAGTCCGGAAAGCGATAAAGTCACTAGGCCGAAGCCCGAGAAAAGCAGTAAAATGGACGCGAAGTCCGGAAAGCAGTAAAGTCACTAGGCCGAAGCCCGAGGAAAGCAGTAAAATGGACGCGAAGTCCGTGGACGCGAAGTCCGGAAAGAAGTAAAGTCACTAGGCCGAAGCCCGAGAAAAGCAGTAAAATGGACGCGAAGTCCGTGGACGCGAAGTCCGGAAAGCAGTAAAGTCACTAGGCCGAAGCCCGAGGAAAGCAGTAAATGGACGCGAAGTCCGGAAGCAGTAAAGTCACTAGGCCGAAGCCCGAGAACAGTAAAATGGACGCGAAGTCCGTGGACGCGAAGTCCGGAAAGCAGTAAAGTCACTAGGCCGAAGCCCGAGGAAAGCAGTAAAATGGACGCGAAGTCCCGAAAGCAGTAAAGTCACTAGGCCGAAGCCCGAGGAAAGCAGTAAAATGGACGCGAAGTCCGTGGACGCGAAGTCCGGAAAGCAGTAAAGTCACTAGGCCGAAGCCCGAGAAAGCAGTAAAATGGACGCGAAGTCCGTGGACGCGAAGTCCGAAAGCAGTAAAGTCACTAGGCCGAAGCCCGAGAAAGCAGTAAAATGGACGCGAAGTCCGTGGACGCGAAGTCCGGAAAGCAGTAAAGTCACTAGGCCGAAGCCCGAGGGAAGCGTAAAATGGACGCGAAGTCCGTGGACGCGAAGTCCGAAAGCAGTAAAGTCACTAGGTCGAAGCCCGAGGAAAGCAGTAAAATGGACGCGAAGTCCGTGGACGCGAAGTCCGAAAGCAGTAAGTCACTAGGCCGAAGCCCGAAGAAAGCAGTAAAATGGACGCGAAGTCCGGAAAGCGATAAAGTCACTAGGCCGAAGCCCGAGGGAAGCAGTAAAATGGACGCGAAGTCCGTGGACGCGAAATCCGGAAAGCAGTAAAGTCACTAGGTCGAAGCCCGAGGAAAGCAGTAAAATGGACGCGAAGTCCGTGGACGCGAAGTCCGAAAAGCAGTAAAGTCACTAGGCCGAAGCCCGAGGAAAGCAGTAAAATGGACGCGAAGTCCGTGGACGCGAAGTCCGGAAAGCAGTAAAGTCACTAGCCGAAGCCCGAAGAAAGCAGTAAAATGGACGCGAAGTCCGTGGACGCGAAGTCCGAAAGCAGTAAAGTCACTAGGCCGAAGCCCGAGAAAGCAGTAAAATGGACGCGAAGTCCGTGGACGCGAAGTCCGGAAAGCAGTAAAGTCACTAGCCGAAGCCCGAAGAAAGCAGTAAAATGGACGCGAAGTCCGTGGACTCGAAGTCCGGAAAGCGATAAAGTCACTAGGCCGAAGCCCGAGGAAAGCAGTAAAATGGACGCGAAGTCCGAAAAGCAGTAAAGTCACTAGGCCGAATCCCGAGGAAAGCAGTAAAATGGACGCGAAGTCCGTGGACGCGAAGTCCGGAAAGCAATAAAGTCACTAGGCCGAAGCCCGAGAAAAGCGTAAAATGGACGCGAAGTCCGTGGACGCGAAGTCCGGAAAGCGTAAAGTCACTAGGCCGAAGCCCGAGAAAGCAGTAAAATGGACGCGAAGTCCGTGGACGCGAAGTCCGGAAAGCGATAAAGTCACTAGGCCGAAGCCCGAGGAAAGCAGTAAAATGGACGCGAAGTCCGTGGACGCGAAGTCCGGAAAGCAGTAAAGTCACTAGGCCGAAGCCCGAGGAAAGCAGTAAAATGGACGCGAAGTCCGTGACCGAAGTCCGGACGCGAAGTCCGGAAAGCAGTAAAGTCACTAGGCTGAAGCCCGAGAAAAGCGGTAAAATGGACGCGAAGTCCGTGGACGCGAAGTCCGGAAAGCATAAAGTCACTAGCCGAAGCCCGAGAAAGCAGTAAAATGGACGCGAAGTCCGTGGACGCGAAGTCCGGAAAGCAGTAAAGTCACTAGCCGAAGCCCGAGGAAAGCAGTAAAATGGACGCGAAGTCCGTGGACTCGAAGTCCGGAAAGCGATAAAGTCACTAGGCCGAAGCCCGAGGAAAGCAGTAAATGGACGCGAAGTCCGAAAAGCAGTAAAGTCACTAGGCCAAATCCCGAGGAAAGCAGTAAAATGGACGCGAAGTCCGGAAAGCAGTAAAGTCACTAGGCCGAAGCCCGGAAAAGCGGTAAAATGGACGCGAAGTCCGGAAAGCAGTAAAGTCACTAGGCCGAAGCCCGAGGAAAGCAGTAAAATGGACGCGAAGTCCGGAAAGCAGTAAAGTCACTAGGCCGAAGCCCGAGGAAAGCAGTAAAATGGACGCGAAGTCCGTGGACGCGAAGTCCGGAAAGCGATAAAGTCACTAGGCCGAAGCCCGAGGAAAGCAGTAAAATGGACGCGAAGTCCGTGGACGCGAAGTCCGGAAAGCAGTAAGTCACTAGGCGAAGCCCGAAGCCCGAGGAAGCAGTAAAATGGACGCGAAGTCCGTGGACGCGAAGTCCGGAAAGCAGTAAAGTCACTAGGCCGAAGCCCGAGAAAAGCGGTAAAATGGACGCGAAGTCCGTGGACGCGAAGTCCGGAAAGCAGTAAAGTCACTAGCCGAAGCCCGAAGAAAGCAGTAAAATGGACGCGAAGTCCGTGGACTCGAAGTCCGGAAAGCGATAAAGTCACTAGGCCGAAGCCCGAGGAAAGCAGTAAAATGGACGCGAAGTCCGAAAAGCAGTAAAGTCACTAGGCCAAATCCCGAGGAAAGCAGTAAAATGGACGCGAAGTCCGGAAAGCAGTAAAGTCACTAGGCCGAAGCCCGGGAAAGCGGTAAAATGGACGCGAAGTCCGGAAAGCAGTAAAGTCACTAGGCCGAAGCCCGAGGAAAGCAGTAAAATGGACGCGAAGTCCGGAAAGCAGTAAAGTCACTAGGCCGAAGCCCGAGGAAAGCAGTAAAATGGACGCGAAGTCCGTGGACGCGAAGTCCGGAAAGCGATAAGTCATTAGCCGAAGCCCGAGGAAAGCAGTAAAATGGACGCGAAGTCCGTGGACGCGAAGTCCGAAAAGCATAAAGTCACTAGGCCGAAGCCCGAGAAAGCAGTAAAATGGACGCGAAGTCCGTGGACGCGAAGTCCGTACGCGAAGTCAGCTGTAAAGTCACTAGGCCGAAGCCCGAGAAAAGCGGTAAAATGGACGCGAAGTCCGTGGACGCGAAGTCCGGAAAGCAGTAAAGTCACTAGCCGAAGCCCGAGGAAAGCGTAAAATGGACGCGAAGTCCGTGGACGCGAAGTCCGGAAAGCAGTAAAGTCACTAGCCGAAGCCCGACGAAAGCAGTAAAATGGACGCGAAGTCCGTGGACTCGAAGTCCGGAAAGCGATAAAGTCACTAGGCCGAAGCCCGAGAAAGCAGTAAAATGGACGCGAAGTCCGAAAAGAAAGCAGTAAAGTCACTAGCCAAAGCCCGAGGAAAGCAGTAAAATGGACGCGAAGTCCGAAAGCAGTAAAGTCACTAGGCCGAAGCCCGGGAAAGCGGTAAAATGGACGCGAAGTCCGAAAGCAGTAAAGTCACTAGGCCGAAGCCCGAGAAAGCAGTAAAATGGACGCGAAGTCCGAAAGCAGTAAAGTCACTAGCCGAAGCCCGAGAAAGCAGTAAAATGGACGCGAAGTCCGTGGACGCGAAGTCCGGAAAGCGATAAAGTCACTAGGCCGAAGCCCGAGGAAAGCAGTAAAATGGACGCGAAGTCCGTGGACGCGAAGTCCGAAAAGCAGTAAAGTCACTAGGCCGAAGCCCGAGGAAGCAGTAAAATGGACGCGAAGTCCGTGGACGCGAAGTCCGGAAAGCAGTAAAGTCACTAGGCCGAAGCCCGAGAAAAGCGGTAAAATGGACGCGAAGTCCGTGGACGCGAAGTCCGGAAAGCAGTAAAGTCACTAGCCGAAGCCCGAAAAAGCAGTAAAATGGACGCGAAGTCCGTGGACTCGAAGTCCGGAAAGCGATAAAGTCACTAGGCCGAAGCCCGAGAAAAGCAGTAAAATGGACGCGAAGTCCGAAAAGCAGTAAAGTCACTAGGCCAAGCCCGAGGAAAGCAGTAAAATGGACGCGAAGTCCGTGGACGCGAAGTCCGGAAAGCAGTAAAGTCACTAGGCCGAAGCCCGGGAAAGCGGTAAAATGGACGCGAAGTCCGTGGACGCGAAGTCCGGAAAGCAGTAAAGTCACTAGGCCGAAGCCCGAGAAAGCAGTAAAATGGACGCGAAGTCCGGAAAGCTGTAAAGTCACTAGGCCGAAGCCCCAGGAAGCAGTAAAATGGACGCGAAGTCCGTGGACGCGAAGTCCCGAAAGCAGTAAAGTCACTAGGCCGAAGCCCGAGGAAAGCAGTAAAATGGACGCGAAGTCCGGAAAGCAGTAAAGTCACTAGGCCGAAGCCCGAGGAAAGCAGTAAAATGGACGCGAAGTCCGTGGACGCGAAGTCCGGAAAGCAGTAAAGTCACTAGGCCGAAGCCCGAGGAAAGCAGTAAAATGGACGCGAAGTCCGTGGACGCGAAGTCCGGAAAGCAGTAAAGTCACTAGGCCGAAGCCCGAGAAAGCAGTAAAATGGACGCGAAGTCCGTGGACGCGAAGTCCGGAAAGCAGTAAAGTCACTAGGCCGAAGCCCGAGGAAAGCGGTAAAATGGACGCGAAGTCCGTGGACGCGAAGTCCGGAAAGCAGTAAAGTCACTAGGTCGAAGCCCGAGGAAAGCAGTAAAATGGACGCGAAGTCCGTGGACGCGAAGTCCGGAAAGCAGTAAAGTCACTAGGCCGAAGCCCGAGGAAAGCAGTAAAATGGACGCGAAGTCCGTGGACGCGAAGTCCGGAAAGCAGTAAAGTCACTAGCCGAAGCCCGAAAAGCAGTAAAATGGACGCGAAGTCCGTGGACGCGAAGTCCGGAAAGCAGTAAAGTCACTAGGCCGAAGCCCGAGGAAAGCAGTAAAATGGACGCGAAGTCCGTGGACGCGAAGTCCGGAAAGCAGTAAAGTCACTAGCCGAAGCCCGAGGAAAGCAGTAAATGGACGCGAAGTCCGTGGACGCGAAGTCCGGAAAGCAGTAAAGTCACTAGCCGAAGCCCGAGAAAGCAGTAAAATGGACGCGAAGTCCGTGGACTCGAAGTCCGGAAAGCATAAAGTCACTAGGCCGAGCCGAGGCGAACCCGAGAAAGCAGTAAAATGGACGCGAAGTCCGAAAGCAGTAAAGTCACTAGGCCGAAGCCCGAGGAAAGCAGTAAAATGGACGCGAAGTCCGTGGACGCGAAGTCCGGAAAGCAGTAAAGTCACTAGGCCGAAGCCCGGGGAAAGCAGTAAAATGGACGCGAAGTCCGTGGACGCGAAGTCCGGAAAGCAGTAAAGTCACTAGGCCGAAGCCCGAGGAAAGCAGTAAAATGGACGCGAAGTCCGTGGACGCGAAGTCCGGAAAGCAGTAAAGTCACTAGGCCGAAGCCCGAGAAAAGCGTAAAATGGACGCGAAGTCCGTGGACGCGAAGTCCGGAAAGCGATAAAGTCACTAGGCCGAAGCCCGAGAAAGCAGTAAAATGGACGCGAAGTCCGTGGACGCGAAGTCCGGAAAGCAGTAAAGTCACTAGGCCGAAGCCCGAGGAAGCGGTAAAATGGACGCGAAGTCCGTGGACGCGAAGTCCGGAAAGCAGTAAAGTCACTAGGCCGAAGCCCGAGGAAAGCAGTAAATGGACGCGAAGTCCGTGGACGCGAAGTCCGGAAAGCAGTAAAGTCACTAGGCCGAAGCCCGAGGAAAGCGTAAAATGGACGCGAAGTCCGGAAAGCAGTAAAGTCACTAGGCCGAAGCCCGAGGAAGCAGTAAAATGGACGCGAAGTCCGTGGACGCGAAGTCCGGAAAGCAGTAAAGTCACTAGGCCGAAGCCCGAGGAAAGCAGTAAAATGGACGCGAAGTCCGTGGACGCGAAGTCCGGAAAGCAGTAAAGTCACTAGGCCGAAGCCCGAGAAAGCTAAAAATGGACGCGAAGTCCGTGGACGCGAAGTCCGGAAAGCAGTAAAGTCACTAGGCAAGCCCGAGGAAAGCAGTAAAATGGACGCGAAGTCCGTGACGCGAAGTCCGGAAAGCAGTAAAGTCACTAGGCCGAAGCCCGAAGAAAGCAGTAAAATGGACGCGAAGTCCGTGGACGCGAGTCCGGAAAGCAGTAAAGTCACTAGCCGAAGCCCGAGGAAAGCAGTAAAATGGACGCGAAGTCCGTGGACGCGAAGTCCGGAAAGCAGTAAAGTCACTAGCCGAAGCCCGAGGAAAGCAGTAAATGGACGCGAAGTCCGTGGACGCGAAGTCCGGAAAGCAGTAAAGTCACTAGCCGAAGCCCGAAAAGCAGTAAAATGGACGCGAAGTCCGTGGACTCGAAGTCCGGAAAGCGATAAAGTCACTAGGCCGAAGCCCGAGAAAGCAGTAAAATGGACGCGAAGTCCGAAAAGCAGTAAAGTCACTAGGCCAAATCCCGAGGAAAGCAGTAAAATGGACGCGAAGTCCGTGGACGCGAAGTCCGGAAAGCATAAAGTCACTAGGCCGAAGCCCGAGGAAAGCAGTAAAATGGACGCGAAGTCCGTGGACGCGAAGTCCGGAAAGCAGTAAAGTCACTAGGCCGAAGCCCGAGGAAAGCAGTAAAATGGACGCGAAGTCCGTGGACGCGAAGTCCGGAAAGCAGTAAAGTCACTAGCCGAAGCCCGAAGAAAGCAGTAAAATGGACGCGAAGTCCGTGGACGCGAAGTCCGGAAAGCAGTAAAGTCACTAGCCGAAGCCCGAGGAAGCAGTAAAGGACGCGAAGTCCGTGGACGCGAAGTCCGGAAAGCAGTAAAGTCACTAGGCCGAAGCCCGAGGAAAGCAGTAAAATGGACGCGAAGTCCGTGGACGCGAAGTCCGGAAAGCAGTAAAGTCACTAGCCGAAGCCCGAAGAAAGCAGTAAAATGGACGCGAAGTCCGTGGACTCGAAGTCCGGAAAGCGATAAAGTCACTAGGCCGAAGCCCGAGGAAAGCGTAAAATGGACGCGAAGTCCGAAAAGCGTAAAGTCACTAGGCCAAGCCCGAGGAAAGCAGTAAAATGGACGCGAAGTCCGTGGACGCGAAGTCCGAAAGCAGTAAAGTCACTAGGCCGAAGCCCGAGAAAGCAGTAAAATGGACGCGAAGTCCGTGGACGCGAAGTCCGGAAAGCAGTAAAGTCACTAGGCCGAAGCCCGAGAAAGCAGTAAAATGGACGCGAAGTCCGTGGACGCGAAGTCCGGAAAGCATAAAGTCACTAGGCCGAAGCCCGAGAAAAGCGGTAAAATGGACGCGAAGTCCGTGGACGCGAAGTCCGGAAAGCGATAAAGTCACTAGGCCGAAGCCCGAGGAAAGCGGTAAAATGGACGCGAAGTCCGTGGACGCGAAGTCCGGAAAGCAGTAAAGTCACTAGGCCGAAGCCCGAGGAAGCAGTAAAATGGACGCGAAGTCCGTGGACGCGAAGTCCGGAAAGCAGTAAAGTCACTAGGCGAAGCCCGAGGAAAGCAGTAAAATGGACGCGAAGTCCGTGGACGCGAAGTCCGGAAAGCATAAAGTCACTAGGCCGAAGCCCGAGAAAGCAGTAAAATGGACGCGAAGTCCGGAAAGCGATAAAGTCCTAGGCCGAAGCCCGAGGAAAGCAGTAAAATGGACGCGAAGTCCGTGGACGCGAAGTCCGGAAAGCATAAAGTCACTAGGCCGAAGCCCGAGGAAAGCAGTAAAATGGACGCGAAGTCCGTGGACGCGAAGTCCGAAAGCAGTAAAGTCACTAGGCCGAAGCCCGAGGAAAGCAGTAAAATGGACGCGAAGTCCGTGGACGCGAAGTCCGAAAGCGTAAAGTCACTAGGCCGAAGCCCGATGAAAGCAGTAAAATGGACGCGAAGTCCGGAAAGCAGTAAAGTCACTAGGCCGAAGCCCAGGAAAGCAGTAAAATGGACGCGAAGTCCGTGGACGCGAAGTCCGGAAAGCAGTAAAGTCACTAGGCCGAAGCCCGAGGAAAGCGTAAAATGGACGCGAAGTCCGGAAAGCTAAAGTCACTAGGCCGAAGCCCGAGGAAAGCAGTAAAATGGACGCGAAGTCCGTGGACGCGAAGTCCGGAAAGCATAAAGTCACTAGGCCGAAGCCCGAGGAAAGCAGTAAAATGGACGCGAAGTCCGTGGACGCGAAGTCCGAAAAGCAGTAAAGTCACTAGGCCGAAGCCCGAGGAAAGCAGTAAAATGGACGCGAAGTCCGTGGACGCGAAGTCCGGAAAGCAGTAAAGTCACTAGGCCGAAGCCCGAGGAAAGCAGTAAAATGGACGCGAAGTCCGTGGACGCGAAGTCCGGAAAGCAGTAAAGTCACTAGGCCGAAGCCCGAGGAAAGCGTAAAATGGACGCGAAGTCCGTGGACGCGAAGTCCGGAAAGCAGTAAAGTCACTAGGCCGAAGCCCGAGAAAGCAGTAAAATGGACGCGAAGTCCGGAAAGCGATAAAGTCACTAGGCCGAAGCCCGAGGAAAGCAGTAAAATAAAATGGACGCGAAGTCCGTGGACGCGAAGTCCGGAAAGCGTAAAGTCACTAGGCCGAAGCCCGAGGAAGCAGTAAAATGGACGCGAAGTCCGTGGACGCGAAGTCCGAAAAGCAGTAAAGTCACTAGGCCGAAGCCCGAGAAAGCAGTAAAATGGACGCGAAGTCCGTGGACGCGAAGTCCGGAAAGCAGTAAAGTCACTAGGCCGAAGCCCGGAAAGCAGTAAAATGGACGCGAAGTCCGTGGACGCGAAGTCCGGAAAGCAGTAAAGTCACTAGCCGAAGCCCGAGGAAAGCAGTAAAATGGACGCGAAGTCCGTGGACGCGAAGTCCGGAAAGCAGTAAAGTCACTAGCCGAAGCCCGAGAAAGCAAAATGGACGCGAAGTCCGTGGACGTGAAGTCCGGAAAGTGATAAAGTCACTAGGCCGAAGCCCGAGGAAAGCAGTAAAATGGACGCGAAGTCCGAAAAGCAGTAAAGTCACTAGGCTGAAGCCCGAGAAAAGCGGTAAAATGGACGCGAAGTCCGTGGACGCGAAGTCCGGAAAGCAGTAAAGTCACTAGGCCGAAGCCCGAGGAAAGCAGTAAAATGGACGCGAAGTCCGTGGACGCGAAGTCCGGAAAGCAGTAAAGTCACTAGGCCGAAGCCCGACGAAAGCAGTAAAATGGACGCGAAGTCCGTGGACGCGAAGTCCGAAAGCAGTAAAGTCACTAGCCGAAGCCCGAAAAAGCGTAAAATGGACGCGAAGTCCGTGGACGCGAAGTCCGGAAAGCGATAAAGTCACTAGGCCGAAGCCCGAGGAAAGCAGTAAAATGGACGCGAAGTCCGTGGACGCGAAGTCCGGAAAGCAGTAAAGTCACTAGGCCGAAGCCCGAGGAAGCAGTAAAATGGACGCGAAGTCCGTGGACGCGAAGTCCGGAAAGCAGTAAAGTCACTAGGCCGAAGCCCGAGGAAAGCAGTAAAATGGACGCGAAGTCCGTGGACGCGAAGTCCGGAAAGCAGTAAAGTCACTAGCCGAAGCCCGAGAAAAGCAGTAAAATGGACGCGAAGTCCGGAAAGATAAAGTCACTAGGCCGAAGCCCGAGGAAAGCAGTAAAATGGACGCGAAGTCCGTGGACGCGAAGTCCGGAAAGCAGTAAAGTCACTAGGCCGAAGCCCGAGGAAAGCAGTAAAATGGACGCGAAGTCCGTGGACGCGAAGTCCGAAAAGCAGTAAAGTCACTAGGCCGAAGCCCGAGGAAAGCAGTAAAATGGACGCGAAGTCCGTGGACGCGAAGTCCGGAAAGCAGTAAAGTCACTAGGCCGAAGCCCGAGGAAAGCAGTAAAATGGACGCGAAGTCCGGAAAGCTGTAAAGTCACTAGGCCGAAGCCCCAGGAAAGCAGTAAAATGGACGCGAAGTCCGTGGACGCGAAGTCCGGAAAGCAGTAAAGTCACTAGGCCGAAGCCCGAGGAAAGCAGTAAAATGGACGCGAAGTCCGGAAGCAGTAAAGTCACTAGGCCGAAGCCCGAGGAAAGCAGTAAAATGGACGCGAAGTCCGTGGACGCGAAGTCCGGAAAGCAGTAAAGTCACTAGGCCGAAGCCCGAGAAGCGTAAAATGGACGCGAAGTCCGTGACGCGAAGTCCGAAAGCATAAAGTCACTAGGCCGCCGAAGCCCGAGAAAGCAGTAAAATGGACGCGAAGTCCGTGGACGCGAAGTCCGAAAAGCGATAAAGTCACTAGGCCGAAGCCCGAGGAAAGCCGTAAAATGGCCGCGAAGTCCGTGGACGCGAAGTCCGGAAAGCGATAAAGTCACTAGGCCGAAGCCCGAGGGAAGCAGTAAAATGGACGCGAAGTCCGTGGACGCGAAGTCCGGAAAGCAGTAAAGTCACTAGGTCGAAGCCCTAAGAAAGCAGTAAAATGGACGCGAAGTCCGAAAAGCGATAAAGTCACTAGGCCGAAGCCCGAGGAAAGCAGTAAAATGGACGCGAAGTCCGTGAACGCGATGTCCGGAAAGCGATAAAGTAACTAGGCCGAAACCCGAGGAAAGCAGTAAAATGGACGCGAAGTCCGTGGAACCGAAGTCCGGAAGGCTGTAAAGTCACAAGGCCGAAGCCAGAGGAAATCGGTAAAATGGACGCGAAGTCCGTGGACGCGAAGTCCGGAAAGCAGTAAAGTCACTAGGCCGAAGCCCGAGGAAAGCAGTAAAATGGACGCGAAGTCCGTGGACGCGAAGTCCGGAAAGCATAAAGTCACTAGCCGAAGCCCGAGGAAAGCAGTAAATGGACGCGAAGTCCGTGGACGCGAAGTCCGGAAAGCAGTAAAGTCACTAGCCGAAGCCCGAGGAAAGCAGTAAAATGGACGCGAAGTCCGTGGACTCGAAGTCCGGAAAGCGATAAAGTCACTAGGCCGAAGCCCGAGAAAGCAGTAAAATGGACGCGAAGTCCGAAAGCAGTAAAGTCACTAGGCCGAAATCCCGAGAAAGCAGTAAAATGGACGCGAAGTCCGTGGACGCGAAGTCCGGAAAGCAGTAAAGTCACTAGGCCGAAGCCCGAGGAAAGCAGTAAAATGGACGCGAAGTCCGTGGACGCGAAGTCCGGAAAGCAGTAAAGTCACTAGGCCGAAGCCCGAGGAAAGCAGTAAAATGGACGCGAAGTCCGTGGACGCGAAGTCCGGAAAGCAGTAAAGTCACTAGGCCGAAGCCCGAGGAAAGCAGTAAAATGGACGCGAAGTCCGTGGACGCGAAGTCCGGAAAGCGATAAAGTCACTAGGCCGAAGCCCGAGGAAAGCGATAAAATGGACGCGAAGTCCGTGGACGCGAAGTCCGGAAAGCAGTAAAGTCACTAGGCCGAAGCCCGAGGGAAGCAGTAAAATGGACGCGAAGTCCGTGGACGCGAAGTCCGGAAAGCAGTAAAGTCACTAGGTCGCCCGAGGAAAGCAGTAAAGGACGCGAAGTCCGTGGACGCGAAGTCCGGAAAGCAGTAAAGTCACTAGGCCGAAGCCCGAGGAAAGCAGTAAAATGGACGCGAAGTCCGGAAGCGATAAAGTCACTAGGCCGAAGCCCGAGGAAGCAGTAAAATGGACGCGAAGTCCGTGGACGCGAAGTCCGGAAAGCAGTAAAGTCACTAGGCCGAAGCCCGAGGAAAGCAGTAAAATGGACGCGAAGTCCGTGGACGCGAAGTCCGAAAGCAGTAAAGTCACTAGGCCGAAGCCCGAGGAAAGCAGTAAAATGGACGCGAAGTCCGTGGACGCGAAGTCCGGAAAGCAGTAAAGTCACTAGGCCGAAGCCCGAGGAAAGCAGTAAAATGGACGCGAAGTCCGTGGACGCGAAGTCCGGAAAGCAGTAAAGTCACTAGCCGAAGCCCGAGGAAAGCAGTAAAATGGACGCGAAGTCCGTGGACGCGAAGTCCGGAAAGCGTAAAGTCACTAGCCGAAGCCCGAAAAGCAGTAAAATGGACGCGAAGTCCGTGGACGCGAAGTCCGGAAAGCGTAAAGTCACTAGGCCGAAGCCCGAGGAAAGCAGTAAAATGGACGCGAAGTCCGAAAAGCAGTAAAGTCACTAGGCCAAATCCCGAGGAAAGCAGTAAAATGGACGCGAAGTCCGTGGACGAGAAGTCCGGAAAGCAGTAAAGTCACTAGGCCGAAGCCCGAGAAAAGCGGTAAAATGGACGCGAAGTCCGTGGACGCGAAGTCCGGAAAGCAGTAAAGTCACTAGGCCGAAGCCCGAAGAAAGCAGTAAAATGGACGCGAAGTCCGTGGACGCGAAGTCCGGAAAGCGATAAAGTCATTAGGCCGAAGCCCGAGGAAAGCAGTAAAATGGACGCGAAGTCCGTGACGCGAAGTCCGAAGCAGTAAAGTCACTAGGCCGAAGCCCGAGGAAAGCAGTAAAATGGACGCGAAGTCCGTGGACGCGAATCCGTGGACGCGAAGTCCGAAAAGCAGTAAAGTCACTAGGCCGAAGCCCGAGAAAAGCGGTAAAATGGACGCGAAGTCCGTGGACGCGAAGTCCGGAAAGAGTAAAGTCACTAGGCCGAAGCCCGAGGAAAGCAGTAAATTGGACGCGAAGTCCGTGGACGCGATGTCCGGAAAGCAGTAAAGTCACTAGGCCGAAGCCCGAAGGAAGCAGTAAAATGGACGCGAAGTCCGTGGACGCGAAGTCCGGAAAGCAGTAAAGTCACTACCGAAGCCGAGGAAAGCAGTGAAATGGACGCGATGTCCGTGGACGCGAAGTCCGGAAAGCAGTAAAGTCACTAGGCCGAAGCCCGAGGAAAGCAGTAAAATGGACGCGAAGTCCGTGGACGCGAAGTCCGGAAAGCAGTAAAGTCACTAGGCCGAAGCCCGAGAAAAGCAGTAAAATGGACGCGAAGTCGGAAAGCAGTAAAGTCACTAGGCCGAAGCCCGAGGAAAGCAGTAAAATGGACGCGAAGTCCGTGGACGCGAAGTCCGGAAAGCAGTAAAGTCACTAGGCCGAAGCCCGGGAAAAGCGGTAAAATGGACGCGAAGTCCGTGGACGCGAAGTCCGGAAAGCAGAAGTCACTAGGCCGAAGCCGAGGAAAGCAGTAAAATGGACGCGAAGTCCGGAAAGCAGTAAAGTCACTAGGCCGAAGCCCGAGGAAAGCAGTAAAATGGACGCGAAGTCCGTGGACGCGAAGTCCGGAAAGCAGTAAAGTCACTAGCCGAAGCCCGAGGAAAGCAGTAAAATGGACGCGAAGTCCGTGGAAGTCCGGAAAGCAGTAAAGTCACTAGGCCGAAGCCCGAGGAAAGCAGTAAAATGGACGCGAAGTCCGTGGACGCGAAGTCCGGAAAGCAGTAAAGTCACTAGGCCGAAGCCCGAGGAAAGCAGTAAAATGGACGCGAAGTCCGTGGACGCGAAGTCCGGAAAGCAGTAAAGTCACTAGGCCGAAGCCCGAGGAAAGCAGTAAAATGGACGCGAAGTCCGTGGACGCGAAGTCCGGAAAGCAGTAAAGTCACTAGGCCGAAGCCCGAGGAAAGCAGTAAAATGGACGCGAAGTCCGTGGACGCGAAGTCCGGAAAGCAGTAAAGTCACTAGGCCGAAGCCCGAGGAAAGCAGTAAAATGGACGCGAAGTCCGTGGACGCGAAGTCCGGAAAGCAGTAAAGTCACTAGGCCGAAGCCCGAGGAAAGAAGCAGTAAATGGACGCGAAGTCCTGGACGCGAAGTCCGGAAAGCAGTAAAGTCACAGGCCGAAGCCCGAGGAAAGCAGGACGCGAATCCGTGGACGCGAAGTCCGGAAAGCAGTAAAGTCACTAGGCCGAAGCCCGAGGAAAGCAGTAAAATGGACGCGAAGTCCGTGGACGAAGTCCGGAAAGCAGTAAAGTCACTAGGCCGAAGCCCGAGGAAAGCAGTAAAATGGACGCGAAGTCCGTGGACGCGAAGTCCGGAAAGCAGTAAAGTCACTAGGCCGAAGCCCGAGGAAAGCAGTAAAATGGACGCGAAGTCCGTGGACGCGAAGTCCGGAAAGCAGTAAAGTCACTAGGCCGAAGCCCGAGGAAAGCAGTAAAGTGGACGCGAAGTCCGGAAAGCAGTAAAGTCACTAGGCCGAAGCCCGAGGAAAGCAGTAAAATGGACGCGAAGTCCGTGGACGCGAAGTCCGGAAAGCAGTAAAGTCACTAGGCCGAAGCCCGAGGAAAGCAGTAAAATGGACGCCCGGAAGTCGGAAAGCAGTAAAGTCACTAGGCCGAAGCCCGAGGAAAGCAGTAAAATGGACGCGAAGTCCGTGGACGCGAAGTCCGGAAAGCAGTAAAGTCACTAGGCCGAAGCCCGAGGAAAGCAGTAAAATGGACGCGAAGTCCGTGGACGCGAAGTCCGGAAAGCAGTAAAGTCACTAGGCCGAAGCCCGAGGAAAGCAGTAAAATGGACGCGAAGTCCGTGGACGCGAAGTCCGGAAAGCAGTAAAGTCACTAGGCCGAAGCCCGAGGAAAGCAGTAAAATGGACGCGAAGTCCGTGGACGCGAAGTCCGGAAAGCAGTAAAGTCACTAGGCCGAAGCCCGAGGAAAGCAGTAAAATGGACGCGAAGTCCGTGGACGCGAAGTCCGGAAAGCAGTAAAGTCACTAGGCCGAAGCCCGAGGAAAGCAGTAAAATGGACGCGAAGTCCGTGGACGCGAAGTCCGGAAAGCAGTAAAGTCACTAGCCGAAGCCCGACGAAAGCAGTAAAATGGACGCGAAGTCCGTGGACTCGAACTCCGGAAAGCGATAAAGTCACTAGGCCGAAGCCCGAGGAAAGCAGTAAAATGGACGCGAAGTCCGAAAAGCAGTAAAGTCACTAGGCCGAATCCCGAGGAAAGCTGTAAAATGGACGCGAAGTCCGTGGACGTGAAGTCCGGAAAGCGATAAAGTCACTAGGCCGAAGCCCGAGGAAAGCGGTAAAATGGACGCGAAGTCCGTGGACGCGAAGTCCGGAAAGCAGTAAAGTCACTAGGCCGAAGCCCGAGGAAAGCGGTAAAATGGACGCGAAGTCCGTGGACGCGAAGTCCGGAAAGCAGTAAAGTCACTAGGCCGAAGCCCGAGGAAAGCAGTAAAATGGACGCGAAGTCCGTGGACGCGAAGTCCGGAAAGCAGTAAAGTCACTAGGCCGAAGCCCGAGGGAAGCAGTAAAATGGACGCGAAGTCCGTGGACGCGAAGTCCGGAAAGCAGTAAAGTCACTAGGTCGAAGCCCGAGGAAAGCAGTAAAATGGACGCGAAGTCCGTGGACGCGAAGTCCGGAAAGCAGTAAAGTCACTAGCCGAAGCCCGAAGAAAGCAGTAAAATGGACGCGAAGTCCGTGGACTCGAAGTCCGGAAAGCGATAAAGTCACTAGGCCGAAGCCCGAGAAAAGCAGTAAAATGGACGCGAAGTCCGAAAAGCAGTAAAGTCACTAGGCCAAATCCCGAGGAAAGCAGTAAAATGGACGCGAAGTCCGGAAAGCAGTAAAGTCACTAGGCCGAAGCCCGGGAAAAGCGGTAAAATGGACGCGAAGTCCGTGGACGCGAAGTCCGGAAAGCAGTAAAATGGACGCGAAGTCCGTGGACGCGAAGTCCGAAAAGCAGTAAAGTCACTAGGCCGAAGCCCGAGGAAAGCAGTAAAATGGACGCGAAGTCCGTGGACGCGAAGTCCGGAAAGCGATAAAGTCACTAGGCCGAAGCCCGAGAAAAGCAGTAAAATGGACGCGAAGTCCGAAAAGCAGTAAAGTCACTAGGCCGAAGCCCGAGGAAAGCAGTAAAATGGACGCGAAGTCCGTGGACGCGAAGTCCGGAAAGCAGTAAAGTCACTAGGCCGAAGCCCGGGAAAAGCGGTAAAATGGACGCGAAGTCCGTGGACGCGAAGTCCGGAAAGCAGTAAAGTCACTAGGCCGAAGCCCGAGGAAAGCAGTAAAATGGACGCGAAGTCCGGAAAGCAGTAAAGTCACTAGGCCGAAGCCCGAGGAAAGCAGTAAAATGGACGCGAAGTCCGTGGACGCGAAGTCCGGAAAGCGTAAAGTCACTAGGCCGAAGCCCGAGGAAAGCGGTAAAATGGACGCGAAGTCCGTGGACGCGAAGTCCGGAAAGCAGTAAAGTCACTAGGCCGAAGCCCGAGGAAAGCGGTAAAATGGACGCGAAGTCCGTGGACGCGAAGTCCGGAAAGCAGTAAAGTCACTAGGCCGAAGCCCGAGGAAAGCAGTAAAAATGGACGCGAAGTCCGGAAAGCAGTAAAGTCACTAGGCCGAAGCCCGAGGAAGCAGTAAAATGGACGCGAAGTCCGTGGACGCGAAGTCCGGAAAGCAGTAAAGTCACTAGGTCGAAGCCCGAGGAAAGCAGTAAAATGGACGCGAAGTCCGTGGACGCGAAGTCCGGAAAGCAGTAAAGTCACTAGCCGAAGCCGAAGAAAGCAGTAAAATGGACGCGAAGTCCGTGGACTCGAAGTCCGGAAAGCGATAAAGTCACTAGGCCGAAGCCCGAGAAAGCAGTAAAATGGACGCGAAGTCCGAAAAGCAGTAAAGTCACTAGGCCAAAGCCCGAGGAAAGCAGTAAAATGGACGCGAAGTCCGTGGACGCGAAGTCCGGAAAGCAGTAAAGTCACTAGGCCGAAGCCCGGGAAAAGCGGTAAAATGGACGCGAAGTCCGTGGACGCGAAGTCCGGAAAGCAGTAAAGTCACTAGGCCGAAGCCCGAGGAAAGCAGTAAAATGGACGCGAAGTCCGGAAAGCAGTAAAGTCACTAGGCCGAAGCCCGAGGAAAGCAGTAAAATGGACGCGAAGTCCGTGGACGCGAAGTCCGGAAAGCAGTAAAGTCACTAGGCCGAAGCCCGAGGAAAGCGGTAAAATGGACGCGAAGTCCGTGGACGCGAAGTCCGGAAAGCAGTAAAGTCACTAGGCCGAAGCCCGAGGAAAGCGGTAAAATGGACGCGAAGTCCGTGGACGCGAAGTCCGGAAAGCAGTAAAGTCACTAGGCCGAAGCCCGAGGAAAGCAGTAAAATGGACGCGAAGTCCGGAAAGCAGTAAAGTCACTAGGCCGAAGCCCGAGGAAAGCAGTAAAATGGACGCGAAGTCCGTGGACGCGAAGTCCGGAAAGCAGTAAAGTCACTAGGTCGAAGCCCGAGGAAAGCAGTAAAATGGACGCGAAGTCCGTGGACGCGAAGTCCGGAAAGCAGTAAAGTCACTAGCCGAAGCCCGAGAAAGCAGTAAAATGGACGCGAAGTCCGTGGACGCGAAGTCCGGAAAGCGATAAAGTCACTAGGCCGAAGCCCGAGGAAAGCAGTAAAATGGACGCGAAGTCCGAAAAGCAGTAAAGTCACTAGGCCAAATCCCGAGGAAAGCAGTAAAATGGACGCGAAGTCCGTGGACGCGAAGTCCGGAAAGCAGTAAAGTCACTAGGCCGAAGCCCGGGAAAAGCGGTAAAATGGACGCGAAGTCCGTGGACGCGAAGTCCGGAAAGCAGTAAAGTCACTAGGCCGAAGCCCGAGGAAAGCAGTAAAATGGACGCGAAGTCCGGAAAGCAGTAAAGTCACTAGGCCGAAGCCCGAGAAAGCAGTAAAATGGACGCGAAGTCCGTGGACGCGAAGTCCGGAAAGCGATAAAGTCACTAGGCCGAAGCCCGAGGAAAGCAGTAAAATGGACGCGAAGTCCGTGGACGCGAAGTCCGGAAAGCAGTAAAGTCACTAGGCCGAAGCCCGAGGAAAGCAGTAAAATGGACGCGAAGTCCGTGGACGCGAAGTCCGGAAAGCAGTAAAGTCACTAGGCCGAAGCCCGAGGAAAGCAGTAAAATGGACGCGAAGTCCGGAAAGCAGTAAAGTCACTAGGCCGAAGCCCGAGGAAAGCAGTAAAATGGACGCGAAGTCCGTGGACGCGAAGTCCGGAAAGCAGTAAAGTCACTAGGCCGAAGCCCGAGGAAAGCAGTAAAATGGACGCGAAGTCCGTGGACGCGAAGTCCGGAAAGCAGTAAAGTCACTAGCCGAAGCCCGAGAAAGCAGTAAAATGGACGCGAAGTCCGTGGACGCGAAGTCCGGAAAGCGTAAAGTCACTAGGCCGAAGCCCGAGAAAAGCAGTAAAATGGACGCGAAGTCCGAAAAGCAGTAAAGTCACTAGGCCAAAGCCCGAGGAAAGCAGTAAAATGGACGCGAAGTCCGTGGACGCGAAGTCCGGAAAGCAGTAAAGTCACTAGGCCGAAGCCCGGGAAAGCGGTAAAATGGACGCGAAGTCCGTGGACGCGAAGTCCGGAAAGCAGTAAAATGGACGCGAAGTCCGTGGACGCGAAGTCCGAAAAGCAGTAAAGTCACTAGGCCGAAGCCCGAGGAAAGCAGTAAAATGGACGCGAAGTCCGTGGACGCGAAGTCCGGAAAGCAGTAAAGTCACTAGGCCGAAGCCCGAGAAAGCGGTAAAATGGACGCGAAGTCCGTGGACGCGAAGTCCGGAAAGCGATAAAGTCACTAGGCCGAAGCCCGAGGAAAGCAGTAAAATGGACGCGAAGTCCGTGGACGCGAAGTCCGGAAAGCAGTAAAGTCACTAGGCCGAAGCCCGAGGGAAGCAGTAAAATGGACGCGAAGTCCGTGGACGCGAAGTCCGGAAAGCAGTAAAGTCACTAGGCCGAAGCCCGAGGAAAGCAGTAAAATGGACGCGAAGTCCGTGGACGCGAAGTCCGGAAAGCAGTAAAGTCACTAGCCGAAGCCCGAAGAAAGCAGTAAAATGGACGCGAAGTCCGTGGACGCGAAGTCCGGAAAGCGATAAAGTCACTAGGCCGAAGCCCGAGGAAAGCAGTAAAATGGACGCGAAGTCCGGAAAGCAGTATAGTCACTAGGCCGAAGCCCGAGGAAAGCAGTAAAATGGACGCGAAGTCCGTGGACGCGAAGTCCGGAAAGCGATAAAATCACTAGGCCGAAGCCCGAGGAAAGCAGTAAAATGGACGCGAAGTCCGTTGACGCGAAGTCCGGAAAGAAGTAAGGTCACTAGGCCGAAGCCCGAGGAAAGCAGTAAAATGGACGCGAAGTCCGGAAAGCAGTATAGTCACTAGGCCGAAGCCCGAGGAAAGCAGTAAAATGGACGCGAAGTCCGTGGACGCGAAGTCCGGAAAGCGATAAAGTCACTTGGCCGATTCCCGAGGTAAGCGGTAAAATGGACGCGAAGTCCGTGGACGCGAAGTCCGGAAAGCAGTAAAGTCACTAGGCCGAAGCCCGAGGAAATCGGTAAAATGGACGCGAAGTCCGTGGACGAGAAGTCCGGAAAGCAGTAAAGTCACTAGGCCGAAGCCCGAAGGAAGCAGTAAAATGGACGCGAAGTCCGTGGACGCGAAGTCCGGAAAGCAGTAAAGTCACTAGGCCGAAGCCCGAGGAAAGCAGTAAAATGGACGCGAAGTCCGTGGACGCGAAGTCCGGAAAGCAGTAAAGTCACTAGGCCGAAGCCCGAGAAAGCAGTAAAATGGACGCGAAGTCCGTGGACGCGAAGTCCGGAAAGCGAAAGTCACTAGGCCGAAGCCCGAGGAAAGCAGTAAAATGGACGCGAAGTCCGAAAAGCAGTAAAGTCACTAGGCCGAAGCCCGAGGAAAGCAGTAAAATGGACGCGAAGTCCGTGGACGCGAAGTCCGGAAAGCAGTAAAGTCACTAGGCCGAAGCCCGAGGAAAGCAGTAAAATGGACGCGAAGTCCGGAAAGCAGTAAAGTCACTAGGCCGAAGCCCGAGGAAAGCAGTAAAATGGACGCGAAGTCCGTGGACGCGAAGTCCGGAAAGCAGTAAAGTCACTAGGCCGAAGCCCGAGGAAAGCAGTAAAATGGACGCGAAGTCCGTGGACGCGAAGTCCGGAAAGCAGTAAAGTCACTAGCCGAAGCCCGAGAAAGCAGTAAAATGGACGCGAAGTCCGTGGACGCGAAGTCCGGAAAGCGATAAAGTCACTAGGCCGAAGCCCGAGGAAAGCAGTAAAATGGACGCGAAGTCCGAAAAGCAGTAAAGTCACTAGGCCGAAGCCCGAGGAAAGCAGTAAAATGGACGCGAAGTCCGTGGACGCGAAGTCCGGAAAGCAGTAAAGTCACTAGGCCGAAGCCCGAGGAAAGCAGTAAAATGGACGCGAAGTCCGTGGACGCGAAGTCCGGAAAGCAGTAAAGTCACTAGGCCGAAGCCCGAGGAAAGCAGTAAAATGGACGCGAAGTCCGGAAAGCAGTAAAGTCACTAGGCCGAAGCCGAGGAAAGCAGTAAAATGGACGCGAAGTCCGTGGACGCGAAGTCCGGAAAGCAGTAAAGTCACTAGGCCGAAGCCCGAGGAAAGCAGTAAAATGGACGCGAAGTCCGTGGACGCGAAGTCCGGAAAGCAGTAAAGTCACTAGGCCGAAGCCCGAGGAAAGCAGTAAAATGGACGCGAAGTCCGTGGACGCGAAGTCCGGAAAGCAGTAAAGTCACTAGGCCGAAGCCCGAGGAAAGCAGTAAAATGGACGCGAAGTCCGGAAAGCAGTAAAGTCACTAGGCCGAAGCCCGAGGAAAGCAGTAAAATGGACGCGAAGTCCGTGGACGCGAAGTCCGGAAAGCAGTAAAGTCACTAGGCCGAAGCCCGAGGAAAGCAGTAAAATGGACGCGAAGTCCGTGGACGCGAAGTCCGGAAAGCAGTAAAGTCACTAGGCCGAAGCCCGAGGAAAGCAGTAAAATGGACGCGAAGTCCGTGGACGCGAAGTCCGGAAAGCAGTAAAGTCACTAGGCCGAAGCCCGAGGAAAGCAGTAAAATGGACGCGAAGTCCGAAAAGCAGTAAAGTCACTAGGCCAAAGCCGAGGAAAGCAGTAAAATGGACGCGAAGTCCGTGGACGCGAAGTCCGGAAAGCAGTAAAGTCACTAGGCCGAAGCCCGAGGAAAGCAGTAAAATGGACGCGAAGTCCGTGGACGCGAAGTCCGGAAAGCAGTAAAGTCACTAGGCCGAAGCCCGAGGAAAGCAGTAAAATGGACGCGAAGTCCGGAAAGCAGTAAAGTCACTAGGCCGAAGCCCGAGGAAAGCAGTAAAATGGACGCGAAGTCCGTGGACGCGAAGTCCGGAAAGCAGTAAAGTCACTAGGCCGAAGCCCGAGGAAAGCGGTAAAATGGACGCGAAGTCCGTGGACGCGAAGTCCGGAAAGCAGTAAAGTCACTAGGCCGAAGCCCGAGGAAAGCGGTAAAATGGACGCGAAGTCCGTGGACGCGAAGTCCGGAAAGCAGTAAAGTCACTAGGCCGAAGCCCGAGGAAAGCAGTAAAATGGACGCGAAGTCCGGAAAGCAGTAAAGTCACTAGGCCGAAGCCCGAGGGAAGCAGTAAAATGGACGCGAAGTCCGTGGACGCGAAGTCCGGAAAGCAGTAAAGTCACTAGGCCGAAGCCCGAGGAAAGCAGTAAAATGGACGCGAAGTCCGTGGACGCGAAGTCCGGAAAGCAGTAAAGTCACTAGCCGAAGCCCGACGAAAGCAGTAAAATGGACGCGAAGTCCGTGGACTCGAAGTCCGGAAAGCGATAAAGTCACTAGGCCGAAGCCCGAGGAAAGCAGTAAAATGGACGCGAAGTCCGAAAAGCAGTAAAGTCACTAGGCCAAGCCCGAGGAAAGCAGTAAAATGGACGCGAAGTCCGTGGACGCGAAGTCCGGAAAGCAGTAAAGTCACTAGGCCGAAGCCCGGGAAAGCGGTAAAATGGACGCGAAGTCCGTGACGCGAAGTCCGGAAAGCAGTAAAATGGACGCGAAGTCCGTGGACGCGAAGTCCGGAAAGCAGTAAAGTCACTAGGCCGAAGCCCGAGGAAAGCAGTAAAATGGACGCGAAGTCCGTGGACGCGAAGTCCGGAAAGCAGTAAAGTCACTAGGCCGAAGCCCGAGAAAAGCGGTAAAATGGACGCGAAGTCCGTGGACGCGAAGTCCGGAAAGCGATAAAGTCACTAGGCCGAAGCCCGAGGAAAGCAGTAAAATGGACGCGAAGTCCGTGGACGCGAAGTCCGGAAAGCAGTAAAGTCACTAGGCCGAAGCCCGAGGGAAGCAGTAAAATGGACGCGAAGTCCGTGGACGCGAAGTCCGGAAAGCAGTAAAGTCACTAGGTCGAAGCCCGAGGAAAGCAGTAAAATGGACGCGAAGTCCGTGGACGCGAAGTCCGGAAAGCAGTAAAGTCACTAGCCGAAGCCCGAAGAAAGCAGTAAAATGGACGCGAAGTCCGTGGACGCGAAGTCCGGAAAGCGATAAAGTCACTAGGCCGAAGCCCGAGGAAAGCAGTAAAATGGACGCGAAGTCCGAAAAGCAGTAAAGTCACTAGGCCAAAGCCCGAGGAAAGCAGTAAAATGGACGCGAAGTCCGTGGACGCGAAGTCCGGAAAGCAGTAAAGTCACTAGGCCGAAGCCCGGGAAAAGCGTAAAATGGACGCGAAGTCCGTGGACGCGAAGTCCGGAAAGCAGTAAAGTCACTAGGCCGAAGCCCGAGGAAAGCAGTAAAATGGACGCGAAGTCCGGAAAGCAGTAAAGTCACTAGGCCGAAGCCCGAGGAAAGCAGTAAAATGGACGCGAAGTCCGTGGACGCGAAGTCCGGAAAGCGATAAAGTCACTAGGCCGAAGCCCGAGGAAAGCGGTAAAATGGACGCGAAGTCCGTGGACGCGAAGTCCGGAAAGCAGTAAAGTCACTAGGCCGAAGCCCGAGGAAAGCAGTAAAATGGACGCGAAGTCCGTGGACGCGAAGTCCGGAAAGCAGTAAAGTCACTAGGCCGAAGCCCGAGGAAAGCAGTAAAATGGACGCGAAGTCCGTGGACGCGAAGTCCGGAAAGCAGTAAAGTCACTAGGCCGAAGCCCGAGGAAAGCAGTAAAATGGACGCGAAGTCCGTGGACGCGAAGTCCGGAAAGCAGTAAAGTCACTAGGCCGAAGCCCGAGGAAAGCAGTAAAATGGACGCGAAGTCCGTGGACGCGAAGTCCGGAAAGCGATAAAGTCACTAGGCCGAAGCCCGAGAAAAGCAGTAAAATGGACGCGAAGTCCGAAAAGCAGTAAAGTCACTAGGCCAAATCCCGAGGAAAGCAGTAAAATGGACGCGAAGTCCGTGGACGCGAAGTCCGGAAAGCAGTAAAGTCACTAGGCCGAAGCCGGGAAAAGCAGTAAAATGGACGCGAAGTCCGTGGACGCGAAGTCCGGAAAGCAGTAAAGTCACTAGGCCGAAGCCCGAGGAAAGCAGTAAAATGGACGCGAAGTCCGGAAAGCAGTAAAGTCACCAGGCTGAAGCCCGAGAAAAGCGGTAAAATGGACGCGAAGTCCGTGGACGCGAATTCCGGAAAGCGATAAAGTCACTAGGCCGAAGCCCGAGGAAAGCGGTAAAATGGACGCGAAGTCCGTGGACGCGAAGTCCGGAAAGCAGTAAAGTCACTAGGCCGAAGCCCGAGGGAAGCAGTAAAATGGACGCGAAGTCCGGAAAGCAGTAAAGTCACCAGGCTGAAGCCCGAGAAAAGCGGTAAAATGGACGCGAAGTCCGTGGACGCGAAGTCCGGAAAGCAGTAAAGTCACTAGGTCGAAGCCCGAGGAAAGCAGTAAAATGGACGCGAAGTCCGTGGACGCGAAGTCCGGAAAGCAGTAAAGTCACTAGCCGAAGCCCGAAGAAAGCAGTAAAATGGACGCGAAGTCCGTGGACTCGAAGTCCGGAAAGCGATAAAGTCACTAGGCCGAAGCCCGAGAAAAGCAGTAAAATGGACGCGAAGTCCGAAAAGCAGTAAAGTCACTAGGCCAAATCCCGAGGAAAGCAGTAAAATGGACGCGAAGTCCGTGGACGCGAAGTCCGGAAAGCAGTAAAGTCACTAGGCCGAAGCCCGGGAAAAGCGGTAAAATGGACGCGAAGTCCGTGGACGCGAAGTCCGGAAAGCAGTAAAGTCAATAGGCGAAGCCCGAGGGAAAGCAGTAAAATGGACGCGAAGTCCGGAAAGCAGTAAAGTCACTAGGCCGAAGCCCGAGAAAAGCGGTAAAATGGACGCGAAGTCCGTGGACGCGAAGTCCGGAAAGCGTAAAGTCACTAGGCCGAAGCCGAGGAAAGCGGTAAAATGGACGCGAAGTCCGTGGACGCGAAGTCCGGAAAGCAGTAAAGTCACTAGGCCGAAGCCCGAGGAAAGCGGTAAAATGGACGCGAAGTCCGTGGACGCGAAGTCCGGAAAGCAGTAAAGTCACTAGGCCGAAGCCCGAGGAAGCAGTAAAATGGACGCGAAGTCCGGGAAGCAGTAAAGTCACTAGGCCGAAGCCCGAGGAAGCAGTAAAATGGACGCGAAGTCCGTGGACGCGAAGTCCGGAAAGCAGTAAAGTCACTAGGTCGAAGCCCGAGGAAAGCAGTAAAATGGACGCGAAGTCCGTGGACGCGAAGTCCGGAAAGCAGTAAAGTCACTAGCCGAAGCCGAAGAAAGCAGTAAAATGGACGCGAAGTCCGTGGACTCGAAGTCCGGAAAGCGATAAAGTCACTAGGCCGAAGCCCGAGAAAAGCAGTAAAATGGACGCGAAGTCCGAAAAGCAGTAAAGTCACTAGGCCAAATCCCGAGGAAAGCAGTAAAATGGACGCGAAGTCCGTGGACGCGAAGTCCGGAAAGCAGTAAAGTCACTAGGCCGAAGCCGGGAAAAAGCGGTAAAATGGACGCGAAGTCGTGGACGCGAAGTCCGGAAAGCAGTAAAATGGACGCGAAGTCCGTGGACGCGAAGTCCGAAAAGCAGTAAAGTCACTAGGCCGAAGCCCGAGGAAAGCAGTAAAATGGACGCGAAGTCCGTGGACGCGAAGTCCGGAAAGCAGTAAAGTCACTAGGCGAAGCCCGAGGAAAGCAGTAAAATAGACGCGAAGTCCGTGGACGCGAAGTCCGGAAAGCGATAAAGTCACTAGGCCGAAGCCCGAGGAAAGCAGTAAAATGGACGCGAAGTCCGTGGACGCGATGTCCGGAAAGCAGTAAAGTCACTAGGCCGAAGCCCGAGGGAAGCAATAAAATGGACGCGAAGTCCGTGGACGCGAAGTCCGGAAAGCAGTTAAGTCACTAGGTCGAAGCCCTAGGAAAGCAGTAAAATGGATGCGAAGTCCGTGGACGCGAAGTCCGGAAAGCAGTAAAGTCACTAAGCCGAAGCCCGAGAAAAGCAGTAAAATGGACGCGAAGTCCGTGGACGCGAAGTCCGGAAAGCGATAAAATCACTAGGCCGAAGCCCGAGGAAAGCAGTAAAATGGACGCGAAGTCCGGAAAGCAGTAAGGTCACTAGGCCGAAGCCCGAGGAAAGCAGTAAAATGGACGCGAAGTCCGTGACGCGAAGTCCGGAAAGCAGTAAAGTCACTAGGCCGAAGCCCGGGAAAAGCGGTAAAATGGACGCGAAGTCCGTGGACGCGAAGTCCGGAAAGCAGTAAAGTCACTAGGCCGAAGCCCGAGGAAAGCAGTAAAATGGACGCGAAGTCCGGAAAGCGTAAAGTCACTAGGCCGAAGCCCGAGAAAAGCGTAAAATGGACGCGAAGTCCGTGGACGCGAAGTCCGGAAAGCGATAAAGTCACTAGGCCGAAGCCCGAGGAAAGCGGTAAAATGGACGCGAAGTCCGTGGACGCGAAGTCCGGAAAGCAGTAAAGTCACTAGGCCGAAGCCCGAGGAAAGCAGTAAAATGGACGCGAAGTCCGTGGACGCGAAGTCCGGAAAGCAGTAAAGTCACTAGGCCGAAGCCCGAGGAAGCAGTAAAATGGACGCGAAGTCCGTGGACGCGAAGTCCGGAAAGCAGTAAGTCACTAGGTCGAAGCCCGAGGAAAGCAGTAAAATGGACGCGAAGTCCGTGGACGCGAAGTCCGGAAAGCAGTAAAGTCACTAGCCGAAGCCTGAGGAAAGCAGTAAAATGGACGCGAAGTCCGTGGACTCGAAGTCCGGAAGCGATAAAGTCACTAGCCGAAGCCCGAGAAAAGCAGTAAAATGGACGCGAAGTCCGAAAAGCAGTAAAGTCACTAGGCCAAATCCCGAGGAAAGCAGTAAAATGGACGCGAAGTCCGTGGACGCGAAGTCCGGAAAGCAGTAAAGTCACTAGGTCGAAGCCCGGGAAAAGCGGTAAAATGGACGCGAAGTCCGTGGACGCGAAGTCCGGAAAGCAGTAAAGTCACTAGGCCGAGCCGAGGAAAGCAGTAAAATGGACGCGAAGTCCGGAAAGCAGTAAAGTCACTAGGCCGAAGCCCGAGAAAAGCGGTAAAATGGACGCGAAGTCCGTGGACGTGAAGTCCGGAAAGCGATAAAGTCACTAGGCCGAAGCCCGAGGAAAGCGGTAAAATGGACGCGAAGTCCGTGGACGCGAAGTCCGGAAAGCAGTAAAGTCACTAGGCCGAAGCCGAGGAAAGCGGTAAAAATGGACGCGAAGTCCGTGGACGCGAAGTCCGGAAAGCAGTAAAGTCACTAGGCGAAGCCCGAGGAAAGCAGTAAAATGGACGCGAAGTCCGGAAAGCAGTAAAGTCACTAGGCGAAGCCCGAGGGAAGCAGTAAAATGGACGCGAAGTCGTGGACGCGAAGTCCGGAAAGCAGTAAAGTCACTAGGTCGAAGCCCGAGGAAAGCAGTAAAATGGACGCGAAGTCCGTGGACGCGAAGTCCGGAAAGCAGTAAAGTCACTAGCCGAAGCCCGAAGAAAGCAGTAAAATGGACGCGAAGTCCGTGGACGCGAAGTCGGGAAAGCAGTAAAGTCACTAGGGCGAAGCCCGAGGAAAGCAGTAAAATGGACGCGAAGTCGAAAAAGCAGTAAAGTCACTAGGCCGAAGCCCGAGGAAAGCAGTAAAATGGACGCGAAGTCCGTGGACGCGAAGTCCGGAAAGCGAGTAAAGTCACTAGGCCGAAGCCCGAGGAAAGCAGTAAAATGGACGCGAAGTCCGTGGACGCGAAAGTCCG
>NW_022204298.1:0-19707 GCF_007655135.1 Punica granatum
AAAGCAGTAAAATGGACGCGAAGTCCGTGGACGCGAAGTCCGGAAAGCGTAAAGTCACTAGGCCGAAGCCCGAGGAAAGCGGTAAAATGGACGCGAAGTCCGTGGACGCGAAGTCCGGAAAGCAGTAAAGTCACTAGGCCGAAGCCCGGGAAAGCAGTAAAATGGACGCGAAGTCCGTGGACGCGAAGTCCGGAAAGCATAAAGTCACTAGGCCGAAGCCCGAGGGAAGCAGTAAATGGAGCGAAGTCCGTGGACGCGAAGTCCGTGGACGCGAAGTCCGGAAAGCAGTAAGTCACTAGGTCGAAGCCCGAGGAAAGCAGTAAAATGGACGCGAAGTCCGTGGACGCGAAGTCCGGAAAGCAGTAAAGTCACTAGCCGAAGCCTGAAGAAAGCAGTAAAATGGACGCGAAGTCCGTGGACTCGAAGTCCGGAAAGCGATAAAGTCACTAGGCCGAAGCCCGAGAAAAGCAGTAAATGGACGCGAAGTCCGAAAGCAGTAAAGTCACTAGGCCAAATCCCGAGGAAAGCAGTAAAATGGACGCGAAGTCCGTGGACGCGAAGTCCGGAAAGCGTAAAGTCACTAGGCCGAAGCCCGGAAAAGCGTAAAATGGACGCGAAGTCCGTGGACGCGAAGTCCGGAAAGCATAAAATGACGCGAAGTCCGTGGACGCGAAGTCCGAAAAGCAGTAAAGTCACTACTAAGGCCGAAGACCCGAGGAAAGCAGTAAAATGGACGCGAAGTCCGTGGACGCGAAGTCCGGAAAGCAGTAAAGTCACTAGGCTGAAGCCCGAGAAAAGCGGTAAAATGACGCGAAGTCCGTGGACGCGAAGTCCGGAAAGCGATAAAGTCACTAGGCCGAAGCCCGAGGAAAGCGGTAAAATGGACGCGAAGTCCGTGGACGCGAAGTCCGGAAAGCAGTAAGTCACTAGGCCGAAGCCCGAGGGAAGCAGTAAAATGGACGCGAAGTCCGTGGACGCGAAGTCCGGAAAGCAGTAAAGTCACTAGGTCGAAGCCCGAGGAAGCAGTAAAATGGACGCGAAGTCCGGAAAGCAGTAAAGTCACTAGCCGAAGCCCGACGAAAGCAGTAAAATGGACGCGAAGTCCGTGGACTCGAAGTCCGGAAAGCGATAAAGTCACTAGGCCGAAGCCCGAGGAAAGCAGTAAAATGGACGCGAAGTCCGAAAGCAGTAAAGTCACTAGCCGAAGCCCGGGAAAGCTGTAAATGGACGCGAAGTCCGAAGCAGTAAAGTCACTAGGCCGAAGCCCGAGAAAGCGGTAAAATGGACGCGAAGTCCGGAAAGCAGTAAAGTCACTAGGCCGTAAGAACGACTAATCCCGAGGAAAATCAGTAAAATGGACGCGAAGTCCGTGACGCGAAGTCCGGAAAGCGATAAAGTCATTAGGGCCGAAGCCCGAGGAAAGCAGTAAAATGGACGCGAAGTCCGTGGACGCGAAGTCCGAAAGCAGTAAAGTCACTAGGCCGAAGCCCGAGGAAAGCAGTAAAATGGACGCGAAGTCCGTGGACGCGAAGTCCGGAAAGCAGTAAAGTCACTAGGCCGAAGCCCGAGAAAAGCGTAAAATGGACGCGAAGTCCGTGGACGTGAAGTCCGAAAGCATAAAGTCACTAGGCCGAAGCCCGAGGAAGCGGTAAAATGGACGCGAAGTCCGTGGACGCGAAGTCCGGAAAGCAGTAAAGTCACTAGGCCGAAGCCCGAGAAAGCAGTAAAATGGACGCGAAGTCCGTGGACGCGAAGTCCGGAAAGCAGTAAAGTCACTAGGCCGAAGCCCGAGGGAAGCAGTAAAATGGACGCGAAGTCCGTGGACGCGAAGTCCGGAAAGCAGTAAAGTCACTAGGTCGAAGCCCGAGGAAAGCAGTAAAATGGACGCGAAGTCCGTGAGGTCGAAGTCCGGAAAGCAGTAAAGTCACTAGCCGAAGCCTGAAGAAAGCAGTAAAATGGACGCGAAGTCCGTGGACTCGAAGTCCGGAAAGCGATAAAGTCACTAGGCCGAAGCCCGAGAAAAGCAGTAAAATGGACGCGAAGTCCGAAAAGCAGTAAAGTCACTAGGCCAAATCCCGAGGAAAGCAGTAAAATGGACGCGAAGTCCGTGGACGCGAAGTCCGAAAAGCAGTAAAGTCACTAGGACGAAGCCCGAGGAAAGCAGTAAAATGGACGCGAAATCCGTGGACGCGAAGTCCGGAAAGCAGTAAGTCACTAGGCGAAGCCCGAGAAAAGCGGTAAAATGGACGCGAAGTCCGTGGACGCGAAGTCCGGAAAGCAGTAAAGTCACTAGGCCGAAGCCCGAGAAAGCAGTAAAATGGACGCGAAGTCCGTGGACGCGAAGTCCGGAAAGCAGTAAAGTCACTAGGCCGAAGCCCGGGAAGCAGTAAAATGGACGCGAAGTCCGTGGACGCGAAGTCCGGAAAGCAGTAAGTCACTAGGTCGAAGCCCGAGGAAAGCAGTAAAATGGACGCGAAGTCCGTGGACGCGAAGTCCGGAAAGCAGTAAAGTCACTAGCCGAAGCCCGAAGAAAGCAGTAAAATGGACGCGAAGTCCGTGGACTCGAAGTCCGGAAAGCGATAAAGTCACTAGGCCGAAGCCCGAGGAAAGCAGTAAAATGGACGCGAAGTCCGAAAAGCAGTAAAGTCACTAGGCCAAATCCCGAGGAAAGCAGTAAAATGGACGCGAAGTCCGGGACGCGAAGTCCGGAAAGCAGTAAAGTCACTAGGCCGAAGCCCGGGAAAAGCGGTAAAATGGACGCGAAGTCCGTGGACGCGAAGTCCGGAAGCAGTTAAATGGACGCGAAGTCCGTGGACGCGAAGTCCGGAAAGCAGTAAAGTCACTAGCCGAAGCCCGAAGAAAGCAGTAAAATGGACGCGAAGTCCGTGGACTCGAAGTCCGAAAGCATAAAGTCACTAGGCCGAAGCCCGAGGAAAGCAGTGAAATGGACGCGAAGTCCGGAAAGCAGTAAAGTCACTAGGCCGAAGCCCGAGGAAAGCAGTAAAATGGACGCGAAGTCCGTGGACGCGAAGTCCGGAAAGCAGTAAAGTCACTAGGCCGAAGCCCGAGAAAAGCAGTAAAATGGACGCGAAGTCCGTGGACGCGAAGTCCGGAAAGCGATAAAATCACTAGGCCGAAGCCCGAGGAAAGCAGTAAAATGGACGCGAAGTCCGTGGACGCGAAGTCCGGAAAGCAGTAAGGTCACTAGGCCGAAGCCCGAGGAAAGCAGTAAAATGGACGCGAAGTCCGGAAAGCAGTAAAGTCACTAGGCCGAAGCCCGAGAAAAGCGGTAAAATGGACGCGAAGTCCGTGGACGCGAAGTCCGGAAAGCAGTAAAATGGATGCGAAGTCCGTGGACGCGAATTCCGGAAAGCGATAAAGTCACTAGGCCGAAGCCCGAGGAAAGCGGTAAAATGGACGCGAAGTCCGTGGACGCGAAGTCCGGAAAGCAGTAAAGTCACTAGGCCGAAGCCCGAGGAAAGCAGTAAAATGGACGCGAAGTCCGTGGACGCGAAGTCCGGAAAGCAGTAAAGTCACTAGGCCGAAGCCCGAGAAAAGCGGTAAAATGGACGCGAAGTCCGTGGACGCGAAGTCCGGAAAGCAGTAAAGTCACTAGGCCGAAGCCCGAGGAAAGCAGTAAAATGGACGCGAAGTCCGAAAGCAGTAAAGTCACTAGCCGAAGCCCGAGGAAAGCAGTAAAATGGACGCGAAGTCCGTGGACGCGAAGTCCGGAAAGCATAAAGTCACTAGGCCGAAGCCCGAGGAAAGCAGTAAAATGGACGCGAAGTCCGAAAACAGTAAAGTCCTAGGCCGAAGTCCAGCCCGGGAAAAGCGGTAAAATGGACGCGAAGTCCGAAAGCAGTAAAGTCACTAGGCCGAAGCCCGAGGAAAGCAGTAAAATGGACGCGAAGTCCGGAAAGCAGTAAAGTCACTAGGCCGAAGCCCGAGGAAAGCAGTAAAATGGACGCGAAGTCCGTGGACGCGAAGTCCGGAAAGCGATAAAGTCATTAGGCCGAAGCCCGAGGAAAGCAGTAAAATGGACGCGAAGTCCGTGGACGCGAAGTCCGAAAAGCAGTAAAGTCACTAGGCCGAAGCCCGAGGAAAGCAGTAAAATGGACGCGAAGTCCGGAAAGCAGTAAAGTCACTAGGCCGAAGCCCGAGAAAAGCGGTAAAATGGACGCGAAGTCCGTGGACGGGAAGTCCGGAAAGCGATAAAGTCACTAGGCCGAAGCCCGAGGAAAGCGGTAAAATGGACGCGAAGTCCGTGGACGCGAAGTCCGGAAAGCAGTAAAGTCACTAGGCCGAAGCCCGAGGAAAGCCGTAAAATGGACGCGAAGTCCGTGGACGCGAAGTCCGGAAAGCAGTAAAGTCACTAGGCCGAAGCCCGAGGGAAGCAGTAAAATGGACGCGAAGTCCGTGGACGCGAAGTCCGGAAAGCAGTAAAGTCACTAGGTCGAAGCCCGAGGCAAGCAGTAAAATGGACGCGAAGTCCGTGGACGCGAAGTCCGGAAAGCAGTAAAGTCACTAGCCGAAGCCTGAAGAAAGCAGTAAAATGGACGCGAAGTCCGTGGACTCGAAGTCCGGAAAGCGATAAAGTCACTAGGCCGAAGCCCGAGAAAGCAGTAAAATGGACGCGAAGTCCGAAAAGCAGTAAAGTCACTAGGCCAAATCCCGAGGAAAGCAGTAAAATGGACGCGAAGTCCGTGGACGCGAAGTCCGAAAGCAGTAAAGTCACTAGGACCGAAGCCCGAGGAAAGATGTAAAATGGACGCGAAGTCCGTGGACGCGAAGTCCGTGGACGCGAGTCAAAGTCACTAGACCGAAGCCCGAGAAAAGCAGTAAAATGGACGCGAAGTCCGTGGACGCGAAGTCCGAAAGCAGTAAAGTCACTAGGCCGAAGCCCGAGGAAAGCAGTAAAATGGACGCGAAGTCCGTGGACGCGAAGTCCGGAAAGCAGTAAAGTCACTAGGCCGAAGCCCGAAGAAGCAGTAAAATGGACGCGAAGTCCGAAAAGCAGTAAAGTCACTAGGCCGAAGCCCGAGGAAAGCAGTAAAATGGACGCGAAGTCCGTGGACGCGAAGTCCGGAAAGCAGTAAAGTCACTAGCCGAAGCCCGAGGAAAGCGGTAAAATGGACGCGAAGTCCGTGGACGCGAAGTCCGGAAAGCAGTAAAGTCACTCGGTCGAAGCCCGAGGAAAGCAGTAAAATGGACGCGAAGTCCGTGGACGCAAAGTCCGGAAAGCAGTAAAGTCACTAGCCGAAGCCCGAAGAAAGCAGTAAAATGGACGCGAAGTCCGTGGACTCGAAGTCCGGAAAGCATAAAGTCACTAGGCCGAAGCCCGAGGAAAGCAGTAAAATGGACGCGAAGTCCCGAAAGCAGTAAAGTAAAGTCACTAGGCCAAATCCCGAGGAAAGCAGTAAAATGGACGCGAAGTCCGTGGACGCGAAGTCCGGAAAGCAGTAAAGTCACTAGGCCGAAGCCCGGGAAAAGCGGTAAAATGGACGCGAAGTCCGTGGACGCGAAGTCCGGAAAGCAGTAAAGTCACTAGGCCGAAGCCCGAGGAAAGCAGTAAAATGGACGCGAAGTCCGGAAAGCAGTAAAGTCACTAGCCGAAGCCCGAGAAAAGCAGTAAAATGGACGCGAAGTCCGTGGACTGAAGTCCGGAAAGCGATAAAGTCACTAGGCCGAAGCCCGAGGAAGCGGTAAATCACTGGCCGAAGTCCGGGAAAGCGGTAAAATGGACGCGAAGTCCTACGGCGAAGTCCGGAAAGCAGTAAAATGGACGCGAAGTCCGTGGACGCGAAGTCCGAAAAGCATAAAGTCACTAGGCCGAAGCCCGAGGAAAGCAGTAAAATGGACGCGAAGTCCGTGGACGCGAAGTCCGGAAAGCAGTAAAGTCACTAGGCCGAAGCCCGAGAAAAGCAGTAAAATGGACGCGAAGTCCGTGGACGCGAAGTCCGGAAAGCATAAAGTCACTAGGCCGAAGCCCGAGGAAAGCAGTAAAATGGACGCGAAGTCCGTGGACGCGAAGTCCGGAAAGCAGTAAAGTCACTAGGCCGAAGCCCGAGGAAAGCAGTAAAATGGACGCGAAGTCCGTAAAGCAGTAAAGTCACTAGCCGAAGCCCGAGGAAAGCGGTAAATGGACGCGAAGTCCTGGACGCGAAGTCCGGAAAGCAGTAAAATGGACGCGAAGTCCGTGGACGCGAAGTCCGGAAAGAGTAAAGTCACTAGGCCGAAGCCCGAGGAAAGCAGTAAAATGGACGCGAAGTCCGTGGACGCGAAGTCCGGAAAGCAGTAAAGTCACTAGGCCGAAGCCCGAGGAAAGCAGTAAAATGGACGCGAAGTCCGTGGACGCGAAGTCCGGAAAGCAGTAAAGTCACTAGGCCGAAGCCCGAGAAAAGCAGTAAAATGGACGCGAAGTCCGTGGACGCGAAGTCCGGAAAGCAGTAAAGTCACTAGGCCGAAGCCCGAGGAAAGCAGTAAAATGGACGCGAAGTCCGGAAAGCAGTAAAGTCACTAGCCGAAGCCCGAGGAAAGCAGTAAAATGGACGCGAAGTCCGTGGACGCGAAGTCCGGAAAGCAGTAAAGTCACTAGGCCGAAGCCCGAGGAAAGCAGTAAAATGGACGCGAAGTCCGTGGACGCGAAGTCCGGAAAGCGATAAAGTCACTAGGCCGAAGCCCGAGGAAAGCAGTAAAATGGACGCGAAGTCCGTGGACGCGAAGTCCGAAAAGCAGTAAAGTCACTAGGCCGAAGCCCGAGGAAAGCAGTAAAATGGACGCGAAGTCCGTGGACGAGAAGTCCGGAAAGCAGTAAAGTCACTAGGCCGAAGCCCGAGAAAAGCGGTAAAATGGACGCGAAGTCCGTGGACGCGAAGTCCGGAAAGCAGTAAACTCACTAGGCCGAAGCCCGAGGAAAGCGGTAAAATGGACGCGAAGTCCGTGGACGCGAAGTCCGGAAAGCAGTAAAGTCACTAGGCCGAAGCCCGAGGAAAGCAGTAAAATGGACGCGAAGTCCGTGGACGCGAAGTCCGGAAAGCAGTAAAGTCACTAGGCCGAAGCCCGAGGGAAGCAGTAAAATGGACGCGAAGTCCGGAAAGCAGTAAAGTCACTAGGTCGAAGCCCGAGGAAAGCAGTAAAATGGACGCGAAGTCCGTGGACGCGAAGTCCGGAAAGCAGTAAAGTCACTAGCCGAAGCCCGAAGAAAGCAGTAAAATGGACGCGAAGTCCGTGGACTCGAAGTCCGGAAAGCGATAAAGTCACTAGGCCGAAGCCCGAGAAAAGCAGTAAAATGGACGCGAAGTCCGAAAAGCAGTAAAGTCACTAGGCCAAACCCGAGGAAAGCAGTAAAATGGACGCGAAGTCCGTGGACGCGAAGTCCGGAAAGCAGTAAAGTCACTAGGCCGAAGCCCGAGAAAAGCGGTAAAATGGACGCGAAGTCCGTGGACGCGAAGTCCGGAAAGCAGTAAAGTCACTAGGCCGAAGCCCGAGAAAAGCGGTAAAATGGACGCGAAGTCCGTGGACGCGAAGTCCGGAAAGCAGTAAAGTCACTAGGCCGAAGCCCGAGGAAAGCGGTAAAATGGACGCGAAGTCCGTGGACGCGAAGTCCGGAAAGCAGTAAAGTCACTAGGCCGAAGCCCGAGGAAAGCAGTAAAATGGACGCGAAGTCCGTGGACGCGAAGTCCGGAAAGCAGTAAAGTCACTAGGTCGAAGCCCGAGAAAGCAGTAAAATGGACGCGAAGTCCGTGGACGCGAAGTCCGGAAAGCAGTAAAGTCACTAGCCGAAGCCCGAAGAAAGCAGTAAAATGGACGCGAAGTCCGTGGACTCGAAGTCCGGAAAGCGATAAAGTCACTAGGCCGAAGCCCGAGGAAAGCAGTAAAATGGACGCGAAGTCCGAAAAGCAGTAAAGTCACTAGGCCAAATCCCGAGGAAAGCAGTAAAATGGACGCGAAGTCCGTGGACGCGAAGTCCGGAAAGCAGTAAAGTCACTAGGCCGAAGCCCGAGGAAAGCGGTAAAATGGACGCGAAGTCCGTGGACGCGAAGTCCGGAAAGCAGTAAAATGGACGCGAAGTCCGTGGACGCGAAGTCCGGAAAGCAGTAAAGTCACTAGCCGAAGCCCGAGGAAAGCAGTAAAATGGACGCGAAGTCCGTGGACGCGAAGTCCGGAAAGCGTAAAGTCACTAGGCCGAAGCCCGAGGAAAGCAGTAAAATGGACGCGAAGTCCGAAAAGCAGTAAAGTCACTAGGCCGAAGCCCGAGGAAAGCAGTAAAATGGACGCGAAGTCCGTGGACGCGAAGTCCGGAAAGCAGTAAAGTCACTAGGCCGAAGCCCGAGGAAAGCAGTAAAATGGACGCGAAGTCCGTGGACGCGAAGTCCGGAAAGCGATAAAGTCACTAGGCCGAAGCCCGAGGAAAGCAGTAAAATGGACGCGAAGTCCGTGGACGCGATGTCCGGAAAGCAGTAAAGTCACTAGGCCGAAGCCCGAAGGAAGCAGTAAAATGGACGCGAAGTCCGGAAAGCAGTAAAGTCACTAGGCGAAGCCCGAGAAAGCAGTAAAATGGACGCGAAGTCCGTGGAAGCGAAGTAAGTCCGAAAGTAAAATAAAATGGACGCGAAGTCCGTGGACGCGAAGTCCGGAAAGCGTAAAGTCACTAGGCCGAAGCCCGAGGAAAGCAGTAAAATGGACGCGAAGTCCGTGGACGCGAAGTCCGGAAAGCAGTAAAGTCACTAGGCCGAAGCCCGAGGAAAGCAGTAAAATGGACGCGAAGTCCGTGGACGCGAAGTCCGGAAAGCAGTAAAGTCACTAGGCCGAAGCCCGAGGAAAGCAGTAAAATGGACGCGAAGTCCGTGGACGCGAAGTCCGGAAAGCAGTAAAGTCACTAGGCCGAAGCCCGAGGAAAGCAGTAAAATGGACGCGAAGTCCGGAAAGCAGTAAAGTCACTAGGCCGAAGCCGAGGAAAGCAGTAAAATGGACGCGAAGTCCGTGGACGCGAAGTCCGGAAAGCGTAAAGTCACTAGGCCGAAGCCCGAGGAAAGCAGTAAAATGGACGCGAAGTCCGGAAAGCAGTAAAGTCACTAGGCCGAAGCCGAGGAAAGCGTAAAATGGACGCGAAGTCGTGGGAAAGCAGTAAAGTCACTAGGCCGAAGCCCGAGGAAAGCAGTAAAATGGACGCGAAGTCCGGAAAGCAGTAAAGTCACTAGGCCGAAGCCCGAGGAAAGCAGTAAAATGGACGCGAAGTCCGTGGACGCGAAGTCCGGAAAGCAGTAAAGTCACTAGGCCGAAGCCCGAGGAAAGCAGTAAAATGGACGCGAAGTCCGTGGACGCGAAGTCCGGAAAGCAGTAAAGTCACTAGGCCGAAGCCCGAGGAAAGCAGTAAAATGGACGCGAAGTCCGGAAAGCAGTAAAGTCACTAGGCCGAAGCCCGAGGAAAGCAGTAAAATGGACGCGAAGTCCGTGGACGCGAAGTCCGGAAAGCAGTAAAGTCACTAGGCCGAAGCCCGAGGAAAGCAGTAAAATGGACGCGAAGTCCGTGGACGCGAAGTCCGGAAAGCAGTAAAGTCACTAGGCCGAAGCCGAGGAAAGCAGTAAAATGGACGCGAAGTCCGTGGACGCGAAGTCCGGAAAGCAGTAAAGTCACTAGGCCGAAGCCCGAGGAAGCAGTAAAATGGACGCGAAGTCCGTGGACGCGAAGTCCGGAAAGCAGTAAAGTCACTAGGCCGAAGCCCGAGGAAAGCAGTAAAATGGACGCGAAGTCCGTGGACGCGAAGTCCGGAAAGCAGTAAAGTCACTAGCCGAAGCCCGAGGAAAGCAGTAAAATGGACGCGAAGTCCGTGGACGCGAAGTCCGGAAAGCATAAAGTCACTAGGCCGAAGCCCGAGAAAGCAGTAAAAAAATGGACGCGAAGTCCGGAAAGCAGTAAAGTCACTAGGCGAAGCCCGAGGAAAGCAGTAAAATGGACGCGAAGTCCGTGGACGCGAAGTCCGGAAAGCAGTAAAGTCACTAGGCCGAAGCCCGAGGAAAGCAGTAAAATGGACGCGAGTCCGTGGACGCGAAGTGGACGCGAAGTCCGGAAAGCAGTAAAGTCACTAGCCGAAGCCCGAGGAAAGCAGTAAAATGGACGCGAAGTCCGTGGACGCGAAGTCCGGAAAGCAGTAAAGTCACTAGGCCGAAGCCCGAGGAAAGCAGTAAAATGGACGCGAAGTCCGTGGACGCGAAGTCCGGAAAGCAGTAAAGTCACTAGGCCGAAGCCCGAGGAAAGCAGTAAAATGGACGCGAAGTCCGGAAAGCAGTAAAGTCACTAGGCCAAGCCCGAGGAAAGCAGTAAAATGGACGCGAAGTCCGTGGACGCGAAGTCCGGAAAGCAGTAAAGTCACTAGGCGAAGCCCGGAAAGCAGTAAAATGGACGCGAAGTCCGTGGACGCGAAGTCCGGAAAGCAGTAAAGTCACTAGGCCGAAGCCCGAGGAAAGCAGTAAAATGGACGCGAAGTCCGTGGACGCGAAGTCCGGAAAGCAGTAAAGTCACTAGGCCGAAGCCCGAGGAAAGCAGTAAAATGGACGCGAAGTCCGTGGACGCGAAGTCCGGAAAGCGATAAAGTCACTAGGCCGAAGCCCGAGGAAAGCAGTAAAATGGACGCGAAGTCCGAAAAGCAGTAAAGTCACTAGGCCAAATCCCGAGGAAAGCAGTAAAATGGACGCGAAGTCCGTGGACGCGAAGTCCGGAAAAGTAAAGTCACTAGGCCGAAGCCCGGGAAAAGCGGTAAAATGGACGCGAAGTCCGTGGACGCGAAGTCCGGAAAGCAGTAAAGTCACTAGGCCGAAGCCCGAGGAAAGCAGTAAAATGGACGCGAAGTCCGGAAAGCTGTAAAGTCACTAGGCCGAAGCCCGAGAAAAGCGGTAAAATGGACGCGAAGTCCGTGGACGTGAAGTCCGGAAAGCGATAAAGTCACTAGGCCGAAGCCCGAGGAAAGCGGTAAAGTCACTAGGCCGAAGCCCGGGAAAAGCGGTAAAATGGACGCGAAGTCCGTGGACGCGAAGTCCGGAAAGCAGTAAAATGGACGCGAAGTCCGTGGACGCGAAGTCCGAAAAGCAGTAAAGTCACTAGGCCGAAGCCCGAGGAAAGCAGTAAAATGGACGCGAAGTCCGTGGACGCGAAGTCCGGAAAGCAGTAAAGTCACTAGGCGAAGCCCGAGAAAGCAGTAAAATGGACGCGAAGTCCGTGGACGCGAAGTCCGGAAAGCGATAAAGTCAGTAGGACTAGGCCGAAGCCCGAGGAAAGCAGTAAAATGGACGCGAAGTCCGTGGACGCGAAGTCCGGAAAGCAGTAAAGTCACTAGGCCGAAGCCCGAGGAAAGCAGTAAAATGGACGCGAAGTCCGGAAAGCAGTAAAGTCACTAGGCCGAAGCCCGAGAAAAGCAGTAAAATGGACGCGAAGTCCGTGGACGCGAAGTCCGGAAAGCAGTAAAATGGACGCGAAGTCCGTGGACGCGAATTCCGGAAAGCGATAAAGTCACTAGGCCGAAGCCCGAGGAAAGCGGTAAAATGGACGCGAAGTCCGTGGACGCGAAGTCCGGAAAGCAGTAAAGTCACTAGGCCGAAGCCCGAGGAAAGCAGTAAAATGGACGCGAAGTCCGTGGACGCGAAGTCCGGAAAGCAGTAAAGTCACCAGGCTGAAGCCCGAGAAAAGCGGTAAAATGGACGCGAAGTCCGTGGACGCGAAGTCCGGAAAGCAGTAAAGTCACTAGGTCGAAGCCCGAGGAAAGCAGTAAAATGGACGCGAAGTCCGGAAAGCAGTAAAGTCACTAGCCGAAGCCCGACGAAAGCAGTAAAATGGACGCGAAGTCCGTGGACTCGAAGTCCGGAAAGCGATAAAGTCACTAGGCCGAAGCCCGAGGAAAGCAGTAAAATGGACGCGAAGTCCGAAAAGCAGTAAAGTCACTAGGCCGAAGCCCGGGAAAGCGTAAAATGGACAAGTCCGGACGCGAAGTCCGGAAAGCAGTAAAGTCACTAGGCCGAAGCCCGAGGAAAGCGGTAAAATGGACGCGAAGTCCGGAAAGCAGTAAAGTCACTAGGCCGAAGCCCGAGGAAAGCAGTAAAATGGACGCGAAGTCCGTGGACGCGAAGTCCGGAAAGCATAAAGTCACTAGGCCGAAGCCCGAGGAAAGCGTAAAATGGACGCGAAGTCCGTGGACGCGAAGTCCGAAAGCAGTAAAGTCACTAGGCCGAAGCCCGAGGAAAGCGTAAAATGGACGCGAAGTCCGGAAAGCAGTAAGTCACTAGGCCGAAGCCCGAGAAAAGCGGTAAAATGGACGCGAAGTCCGTGGACGCGAAGTCCGGAAAGCATAAAGTCACTAGGCCGAAGCCCGAGGAAAGCGGTAAAATGGACGCGAAGTCCGTGGACGCGAAGTCCGAAAGCAGTAAAGTCACTAGGCCGAAGCCCGAGGAAAGCAGTAAAATGGACGCGAAGTCCGTGGACGCGAAGTCCGAAAGCAGTAAAGTCACTAGGCCGAAGCCCGAGGGAAGCAGTAAAATGGACGCGAAGTCCGTGGACGCGAAGTCCGGAAAGCAGTAAGTCACTAGGTCGAAGCCCGAGGAAAGCAGTAAAATGGACGCGAAGTCCGTGACGCGAAGTCCGGAAAGCAGTAAAGTCACTAGCCGAAGCCCGAAGAAAGCAGTAAAATGGACGCGAAGTCCGTGGACTCGAAGTCCGGAAAGCGATAAAGTCACTAGGCCGAAGCCCGAGAAAGCAGTAAAATGGACGCGAAGTCCGAAAGCAGTAAAGTCACTAGGCCAAATCCCGAGGAAAGCAGTAAAATGGACGCGAAGTCCGTGGACGCGAAGTCCGGAAAGCAGTAAAGTCACTAGGCCGAAGCCCGAGGAAAGCGGTAAAATGGACGCGAAGTCCGTGGACGCGAAGTCCGTGGACGCGAAGTCCGGAAAGCAGTAAAGTCACTAGGCCGAAGCCCGAGGAAAGCAGTAAAATGGACGCGAAGTCCGTGGACGCGAAGTCCGGAAAGCAGTAAAGTCACTAGGCCGAAGCCCGAGGAAAGCAGTAAAATGGACGCGAAGTCCGTGGACGCGAAGTCCGGAAAGCAGTAAAGTCACTAGGCCGAAGCCCGAGAAAGCAGTAAAATGGACGCGAAGTCCGTGGAAGCAGTAGTCACTAGTCTAGGCCGAAGCCCGAGGAAAGCAGTAAAATGGACGCGAAGTCCGTGGACGCGAAGTCCGGAAAGCAGTAAAGTCACTAGGCCGAAGCCCGAGAAAAGCAGTAAAATGGACGCGAAGTCCGTGGACGCGAAGTCCGGAAAGCAGTAAAGTCACTAGGTCGAAGCCCGAGGAAAGCAGTAAAATGGACGCGAAGTCCGTGGACGCGAAGTCCGAAAGCAGTAAAGTCACTAGCCGGCCCGAAGAAAGCAGTAAAATGGACGCGAAGTCCGTGGACTCGAAGTCCGAAAGCGATAAAGTCACTAGGCCGAAGCCCGGAAAGCAGTAAAATGGACGCGAAGTCCGAAAAGCAGTAAAGTCACTAGGCCAATCCCGAGAAAGCAGTAAAATGGACGCGAAGTCCGTGGACGCGAAGTCCGGAAAGCAGTAAAGTCACTAGGCCGAAGCCGGGAAAAGCGGTAAAATGGACGCGAAGTCCGTGGACGCGAAGTCCGGAAAGCAGTAAAGTCACTAGGCCGAAGCCCGAGGAAAGCAGTAAAATGGACGCGAAGTCCGGAAAGCGTAAAGTCACTAGGCCGAAGCCCGAGAAAAGCGGTAAAATGGACGCGAAGTCCGTGGACGCGAAGTCCGGAAAGCGATAAAGTCACTAGGCCGAAGCCCGAGGAAAGCGTAAAATGGACGCGAAGTCCGTGGACGCGAAGTCCGGAAAGCAGTAAAGTCACTAGGCGAAGCCCGAGGAAAGCAGTAAAATGGACGCGAAGTCCGTGGACGCGAAGTCCGGAAAGCAGTAAAGTCACTAGGCCGAAGCCCGAGGGAAGCAGTAAAATGGACGCGAAGTCCGTGGACGCGAAGTCCGGAAAGCAGTAAAGTCACTAGGTCGAAGCCCGAGGAAAGCAGTAAAATGGACGCGAAGTCCGTGGACGCGAAGTCCGGAAAGCAGTAAAGTCACTAGCCGAAGCCTGAAGAAAGCAGTAAAATGGACGCGAAGTCCGTGGACTCGAAGTCCGGAAAGCGATAAAGTCACTAGGCCGAAGCCCGAGAAAAGCAGTAAAATGGACGCGAAGTCCGAAAAGCAGTAAAGTCACTAGGCCCAAATCCCGAGGAAAGCAGTAAAATGGACGCGAAGTCCGTGGACGCGAAGTCCGGAAAGCAGTAAAGTCACTAGGCCGAAGCCCGGGAAAAGCGGTAAAATGGACGCGAAGTCCGTGGACGCGAAGTCCGGAAAGCAGTAAAATGGACGCGAAGTCCGTGGACGCGAAGTCCGAAAGCAGTAAAGTCACTAGGCCGAACCCGAGGAAAGCAGTAAAATGGACGCGAAGTCCGTGGACGCGAAGTCCGGAAAGCAGTAAAGTCACTAGGCTGAAGCCCGAAAAAGCGGTAAAATGGACGCGAAGTCCGTGGACGCGAAGTCCGGAAAGCGATAAAGTCACTAGGCCGAAGCCCGAGGAAAGCGTAAAATGGACGCGAAGTCCGTGGACGCGAAGTCCGGAAAGCAGTAAAGTCACTAGGCCGAAGCCCGAGGGAAGCGGTAAAATGGACGCGAAGTCCGTGGACGCGAAGTCCGGAAAGCAGTAAAGTCACTAGGTCGAAGCCCGAGGAAAGCAGTAAAATGGACGCGAAGTCCGGAAAGCAGTAAAGTCACTAGCCGAAGCCCGACGAAAGCAGTAAAATGGACGCGAAGTCCGTGGACTCGAAGTCCGGAAAGCGATAAAGTCACTAGCCGAAGCCCGAGGAAAGCAGTAAAATGGACGCGAAGTCCGAAAAGCAGTAAAGTCACTAGGCCGAAGCCCGGGAAAGCAGTAAAATGGACGCGAAGTCCGGAAAGCAGTAAAGTCACTAGGCCGAAGCCCGAGGAAAGCGGTAAAATGGACGCGAAGTCCGGAAAGCAGTAAAGTCACTAGGCCGAAGCCCGAGAAAGCAGTAAAATGGACGCGAAGTCCGTGGACGCGAAGTCCGGAAAGCGATAAAGTCACTAGGCCGAAGCCCGAGAAAGCAGTAAAATGGACGCGAAGTCCGTGGACGCGAAGTCCGAAAAGCAGTAAAGTCACTAGGCCGAAGCCCGAGGAAAGCAGTAAAATGGACGCGAAGTCCGTGGACGCGAAGTCCGGAAAGCAGTAAAGTCACTAGGCCGAAGCCCGAGAAAGCGGTAAAATGGACGCGAAGTCCGTGGACGCGAAGTCCGGAAAGCATAAAGTCACTAGGCCGAAGCCCGAGGAAAGCGGTAAAATGGACGCGAAGTCCGTGGACGCGAAGTCCGGAAAGCAGTAAAGTCACTAGGCCGAAGCCCGAGGAAAGCAGTAAAATGGACGCGAAGTCCGTGGACGCGAAGTCCGGAAAGCAGTAAGTCACTAGGCCGAAGCCCGAGGAAAGCAGTAAAATGGACGCGAAGTCCGTGGACGCGAAGTCCGGAAAGCAGTAAAGTCACTAGGCCGAAGCCCGAGGAAAGCAGTAAAATGGACGCGAAGTCCGTGGACGCGAAGTCCGGAAAGCAGTAAAGTCACTAGGCCGAAGCCCGAAGAAAGCAGTAAAATGGACGCGAAGTCCGTGGACGCGAAGTCCGGAAAGCGATAAAGTCACTAGGCCGAAGCCCGAGAAAAGCAGTAAAATGGACGCGAAGTCCGAAAAGCAGTAAAGTCACTAGGCCAAAGCCCGAGGAAAGCAGTAAAATGGACGCGAAGTCCGTGGACGCGAAGTCCGGAAAGCAGTAAAGTCACTAGGCCGAAGCCCGAGGAAAGCGGTAAAATGGACGCGAAGTCCGTGGACGCGAAGTCCGGAAAGCAGTAAAGTCACTAGGCCGAAGCCCGAGAAAAGCAGTAAAATGGACGCGAAGTCCGTGGACGCGAAGTCCGGAAAGCAGTAAAGTCACTAGGCCGAAGCCCGAGGAAAGCAGTAAAATGGACGCGAAGTCCGGAAAGCCGTAAAGTCACTAGGTCCGAAGCCCGAGGAAAGCAGTAAAATGGACGCGAAGTCCGTGGACGCGAAGTCCGGAAAGCAGTAAAGTCACTAGCCGAAGCCCGAAGAAAGCAGTAAAATGGACGCGAAGTCCGTGGACTCGAAGTCCGGAAAGCGATAAAGTCACTAGGCCGAAGCCCGAGAAAGCAGTAAAATGGACGCGAAGTCCGAAAAGCAGTAAAGTCACTAGGCCAAATCCCGAGGAAAGCAGTAAAATGGACGCGAAGTCCGTGGACGCGAAGTCCGGAAAGCAGTAAAGTCACTAGGCCGAAGCCCGGGAAAAGCGGTAAAATGGACGCGAAGTCCGTGGACGCGAAGTCCGGAAAGCAGTAAAATGGACGCGAAGTCCGTGGACGCGAAGTCCGAAAAGCAGTAAAGTCACTAGGCCGAAGCCCGAGGAAAGCAGTAAAATGGACGCGAAGTCCGTGGACGCGAAGTCCGGAAAGCAGTAAAGTCACTAGGCTGAAGCCCGAGAAAAGCGGTAAAATGGACGCGAAGTCCGTGGACGCGAAGTCCGGAAAGCGATAAAGTCACTAGGCCGAAGCCCGAGGAAAGCGGTAAAATGGACGCGAAGTCCGTGGACGCGAAGTCCGGAAAGCAGTAAAGTCACTAGGCCGAAGCCCGAGGAAGCAGTAAAATGGACGCGAAGTCCGTGGACGCGAAGTCCGGAAAGCAGTAAAGTCACTAGGTCGAAGCCCGAGGAAAGCAGTAAAATGGACGCGAAGTCCGAAAGCAGAAAGTCACTAGCCGAAGCCCGACGAAAGCAGTAAAATGGACGCGAAGTCCGTGGACTCGAAGTCCGGAAAGCGATAAAGTCACTAGGCCGAAGCCCGAGGAAAGCAGTAAAATGGACGCGAAGTCCGAAAAGCAGTAAAGTCACTAGGCCGAAGCCCGGGAAAAGCAGTAAAATGGACGCGAAGTCCGGAAAGCAGTAAAGTCACTAGGCCGAAGCCCGAGGAAAGCGGTAAAATGGACGCGAAGTCCGGAAAGCAGTAAAGTCACTAGGCCGAAGCCCGAGGAAAGCAGTAAAATGGACGCGAAGTCCGGGACGCGAAGTCCGGAAAGCAGTAAAGTCACTAGGCCGAAGCCCGAGGAAAGCAGTAAAATGGACGCGAAGTCCGTGGACGCGAAGTCCGAAAAGCATAAAGTCACTAGGCCGAAGCCCGAGGAAAGCAGTAAAATGGACGCGAAGTCCGTGGACGCGAAGTCCGGAAAGCAGTAAAGTCACTAGGCCGAAGCCCGAGGAAAGCAGTAAAATGGACGCGAAGTCCGTGGACGCGAAGTCCGAAAGCAGTAAAGTCACTAGGCCGAAGCCCGAGAAAAGCGGTAAAATGGACGCGAAGTCCGTGGACGCGAAGTCCGGAAAGCGATAAAGTCACTAGGCCGAAGCCCGAGGAAAGCGGTAAAATGGACGCGAAGTCCGTGGACGCGAAGTCCGGAAAGCAGTAAAGTCACTAGGCCGAAGCCCGAGGAAAGCAGTAAAATGGACGCGAAGTCCGTGGACGCGAAGTCCGGAAAGCAGTAAAGTCACTAGGCCGAAGCCCGAGGAAAGCAGTAAAATGGACGCGAAGTCCGTGGACGCGAAGTCCGGAAAGCAGTAAAGTCACTAGGCCGAAGCCCGAGGAAGCAGTAAAATGGACGCGAAGTCCGTGGACGCGAAGTCCGGAAAGCAGTAAAGTCACTAGCCGAAGCCCGAAGAAAGCAGTAAATGGACGCGAAGTCCGTGGACCGAAGTCCGGAAAGCGATAAAGTCACTAGGCCGAAGCCCGAGAAAGCAGTAAAATGGACGCGAAGTCCGAAAGCAGTAAAGTCACTAGGCCAATCCCGAGGAAAGCAGTAAAATGGACGCGAAGTCCGTGGACGCGAAGTCCGAAAGCAGTAAAGTCACTAGGACGAAGCCCGAGGAAAGATGTAAAATGGACGCGAAGTCCGTGGACGCGAAGTCCGGAAAGCAGTAAAGTCACTAGGCCGAAGCCCGAAAAAGCGGTAAAATGGACGCGAAGTCCGTGGACGCGAAGTCCGGAAAGCATAAAGTCACTAGGCCGAAGCCCGAGGAAAGCAGTAAAATGGACGCGAAGTCCGTGGACGCGAAGTCCGGAAAGCAGTAAAGTCACTAGGCCGAAGCCCGAGGGAAGCAGTAAAATGGACGCGAAGTCCGGGACCGAAGTCGTGGACGCGAAGTCCGGAAAGCAGTAAAGTCACTAGGTCGAAGCCCTAGGAAAGCAGTAAAATGGACGCGAAGTCCGTGGACGCGAAGTCCGGAAAGCAGTAAAGTCACTAGCCGAAGCCCGAGAAAGCAGTAAAATGGACGCGAAGTCCGTGGACTCGAAGTCCGGAAAGCGATAAAGTCACTAGGCCGAAGCCCGAGGAAAGCAGTAAAATGGACGCGAAGTCCGAAAGCAGTAAAGTCACTAGGCCAAATCCCGAGGAAAGCAGTAAAATGGACGCGAAGTCCGTGGACGCGAAGTCCGGAAGCAGTAAAGTCACTAGCCGAAGCCCGGGAAAGCGGTAAAATGGACGCGAAGTCCGTGGACGCGAAGTCCGGAAAGCAGTAAAGTCACTAGGCCGAAGCCCGAGGAAAGCAGTAAAATGGACGCGAAGTCCGGAAAGCTGTAAAGTCACTAGGCCGAAGCCCGAGAAAAGCGGTAAAATGGACGCGAAGTCCGTGGACGTGAAGTCCGGAAAGCGATAAAGTCACTAGGCCGAAGCCCGAGGAAAGCGGTAAAATGGACGCGAAGTCCGTGGACGCGAAGTCCGGAAAGCAGTAAAGTCACTAGGCCGAAGCCCGAGGAAAGCAGTAAAATGGACGCGAAGTCCGTGGACGCGAAGTCCGGAAAGCAGTAAAGTCACTAGGTCGAAGCCCGAGGAAAGCAGTAAAATGGACGCGAAGTCCGGAAAGCAGTAAAGTCACTAGCCGAAGCCCGAGGAAAGCAGTAAAATGGACGCGAAGTCCGTGGACGCGAAGTCCGGAAAGCGATAAGTCACTAGGCCGAAGCCCGAGAAAAGCAGTAAAATGGACGCGAAGTCCGAAAAGCAGTAAAGTCACTAGGCCAAATCCCGAGGAAAGCAGTAAAATGGACGCGAAGTCCGTGGACGCGAAGTCCGGAAAGCAGTAAAGTCACTAGGCCGAAGCCCGGAAAGCGGTAAAATGGACGCGAAGTCCGTGGACGCGAAGTCCCGAAAGCAGTAAAATGGACCGAAGTCCGTGGACGCGAAGTCCGAAAGCAGTAAAGTCACTAGGCCGAAGCCCGAGAAAGCAGTAAAATGGACGCGAAGTCCGTGGACGCGAAGTCCGGAAAGCAGTAAAGTCACTAGGCCGAAGCCCGAGAAAAGCGTAAAATGGACGCGAAGTCCGTGGACGCGAAGTCCGGAAAGCATAAAGTCACTAGGCCGAAGCCCGAGGAAGCGGTAAAATGGACGCGAAGTCCGTGGACGCGAAGTCCGGAAAGCAGTAAAGTCACTAGGCCGAAGCCCGAGGAAAGCAGTAAAATGGACGCGAAGTCCGTGGACGCGAAGTCCGGAAAGCAGTAAAGTCACTAGGCCGAAGCCCGAGGAAAGCAGTAAAATGGACGCGAAGTCCGTGGACGCGAAGTC
>NW_022204299.1:0-29562 GCF_007655135.1 Punica granatum
AAGCTTGAGCTTTTAAGTGGATATGGGCGCAGGCCCGCATAAGCCCAAAGAAAATTTAATAGTTATAATATACTCGTTGGGCCGTGCACTTCCAGTAGATTGAGTGTTATGACGAAAATATCCGGTGGCCATGAAAATTCTATTTTCGACCGGAACGTGAAAAATGTGATTTGCATCCACAGTCTCCTTCTTCAATTTTTGGCATGCATATTGGTTCTGGAAGCCCAATATACCCCAATAAGTCCAATTCGAGCCGGATCGGTTCACTAGAGATAAAGCTAGCTCTTCCAACAAACATTTTATCCATTCACATAAGATTCAAATATGAAATTTTATTTAAGAGAAACAAGTGTTGAACTTTTGAACTAATTCACATGGGTGACTTTCTTCATTTTCATTATTGAACCCTCTCCTCCCGAGCCCAACCCTTCTATAAATAAAAACATTCATACCAGATGTTGCTCAACACATCCATTCCATTTAAAAGACGCCTAGAGAAAAAAAGAAGGGAAAAAAAAAAGAATAAGAGAGAGAGAGCATCAGACGGGGTTTGAATTATGGCAAGCATCAACGTCCTGGTGAGTTCTTTAGCTAGGTATAATTATTTAGAAATGTGATTCCATCTCTTGTCTCATAATACAATTTAAAAGTTTGACATCAACATAATACGTACCGTAATGGGTCACGACGTTGCTCAGCCTTATCAAGGCCATAATTTGTGGAATGTAAGATTATACTGTCTTGAACAACTTTTTGGCCCTGGGTTTCCAAATTATATGGTCACTAAAGTTGTAAATGGGTTGTATTACTTTGTTGTTGTGCATGACCATCAGGTGAAAAACTTCTTTCTTTGCACCTTTATTTGATTACGATAACAATGATCCATTGATGAAATTTGACAGGAAAGAGCTCGTGGCCGGAGCTGGTAGGGAAAATGGGGGGTTGCGGCAACAACCATAATCAGTGAGAATCCAATGTGTTTGTGGGTGATAATCCCCCCGTCTATCACCGCCGTCACCGGCCCCTACTTAGGCAATCGTGTCCGTGTCGTTGTCGATGACTCCTGCATTGTCACTGCAGTCCCTAATATTGGGTGAACAATCGTGTCACTAAATTGAATAATATGAATGAGCTCCTCAATATGTTAATTAGGGGAGCCGATGCCCATCGCTCTTAAAAGTTATGAAATAAATGTTCTTTATTCCGTGTCCGTCTTAATCTAGTTATACGTGTTGTTATATTTGCTCTTCGTCTATTGCAAGTATACTAGTAGAAGAATCACGTACTTTGCATGAGAATCATATCTTAATCATATCACAATTATTTTACAAGTATGAATATTTTCGAAATAGAAAATACATAAGTAAATTATCACTTTGGTTCCTAAATGATTTTTCGGCCATCAATATGGTCCCTTGTAATTATTTTGCCATCAATCGACGTAACTTTCCCAATTCTATGATAAAAAATGGTACGGTCGTCAACTCTATTAGGAAATGTGATGGAAGGCTGACCTAGAGACTCATGTGGTTCATGGAACCCTGAAAATAACAAATGAGAGACCCGTGTAAAAAAATTCAGTAAACATGACCCACATTACAAACCTGATCTTAAAAAAAAAAACCGAGAATAAATTCGAATAGCTCTTGAAGCCTTTGTACGGGGTTTCCCAAGAACTGGTTAGCGGAGTTGATCACATACCAAATCTTCTCCAAGAATGAACATCAACAGCACTAGGGATGGACTCTCTACGTATTAAGCGAGAACCAAACGTTCCACGGCACAAGAACTTTTAGCACGATCTCTAATGGGAGCACTCACTCGAATGATTCTCTCTCGTTCCCTTGTGTAGCTCAATACACCATGCATCCGCCTATACATGCATACGTATCCTAGTGCGTATATATATATATATCAGACTCAGGCTGACATAATACATGCAACCGTTAACCCAATTAATCCATATCTGTCCATATCCATATATGTATAGTAAAATTGACTGCACTTTGCATTAAATGGGATCATAGTTAGTATGGTTAAAATGGTCAATTTATAAATTTATAACAATGAAATATTTAATCGGACATTATTATGTAACTTATATCGAAAAACAATTAATTGATCATATATAGGACTAAATCATAAACTATTGGCATGCAGAAGAAATTAAAATATATGAAATTGAGTATAAAATCAAATCAAATTCGTAAGAGAAATTTGAAAGATAAAATATTGAATAAGTTAATTAGTCCAACTTCATCAAGGTAATTATTCGAAGATTATTGTGTGAAACTTTAAACTGCTTTTTGATAATTTTATGATTCCTAAGAAGCAAATTATTTTAAAAAATATATAATTATTATATAAATGAAATAAATGTATGAAAAGATGAAACCACGTATAATACAAAGATAGAACACAAAAAAATAATTAGTTTTTCATATAAAAACTTCCCAAAAATAATAACAAATCATCAATTCTTAACTTATGGTCATATAATTAAATTTCGCTCATATGTTAATAAATGTTATCTCATTATTGAACAAAATAGAGTAGATTTAATCACATTTATTTAATTGGATGTTAACCTAATTCCTATTAAAATATTAAAATTGTTATTATTATTTACGAACTTATGATAATATAAAAAATTAAACAAGGATGTCAAAAGATTTACATATTTTAAAAAATGGGTAATGAAGTAAATATATATAAACTTATCTTAACGATTCATTTACAATAAATCTCTCTTACTTGCTATTAAATAAATATATAATATGATGCATACTAATTAGGACTATTTGTTGAAAAATATATTAACCATGCAAAATTACTCTAATTTTATTATTTAATTATAGTATGAAACTTGAAATTAATTATTAATTTTTTTACAGTATTAAGAAGTCAATATGTTTTTTTAATTCAAAATAATTTTTATGAAAATGATATATAAATTTTTTAAGCTCATAAATAAAAATATAATTATTCAAAAATTATATATTATTTTTAAGGGATACATGTTCTAAATACGTAAAGTGAAATTTATCCAGGTATGATGAAGGAAATGGTCTAGATGCATGGCAAGACTGTGGATGGAAATTAAAATTTATTAAAATAAAACAAAACAGTAAAATGGAATTACAAGAAATATTGATAAACAGGTTATTGAGATTCATAATTTTATAATAGTTATAGATTGTAGATATATAGATTATTTTTTATGATTAGTAGGGATGATCTCGTAACATTACAAGATAGCTAATAACAATTCCAGGATGGCCCAAAGAAGTATTTGTATATACAATGTCCAGCAAAATTGTGCACGAAGCCAAAACGGTGCACATGGAAAATGTGTTTATACGTTCCACATATCAAATGATCGGATAAGTTTGAATTATTAAATGGGGACCACGCATGCAGGTGACCACTTGGCTCCAGTTTTCGTGCTAGCATTACTTTGTTTTATATCAAAGGGGACCACTAAGTTGATTGCCGACTCCTATTATCTAGCATCTACTTTGTTTTGGTTTTTCTTTTTTACTTTCATATTAATCCCACAGCTTTTTATTATTATTTTTATTATTATTATTATTATTTTCAGTTTCAGATGAGGTTCATGAATTTAGCATAAAAAGATAGAGGGAAAGATATAGAAGCACAAAAAATCACATTAGTAAGAATAGAAATCAAGATCTCTTAATCCAGATCAAGGAGTGTCGCTCTCATTGCTTTTAATTTTATTAACTTGGAAAAGAGTAGAGGCCAGCCAAAAAAAAAGAGGACAAGCGGTGGACCTATTTAAATGGCTTCGGAGCACAAATAAATATTGTACGATATATAATGCTGTGTTTGATTTCGCATTGGATTTTGATTTTAAAATTCTGATTTTGATTTTAATTGATTTGTAATGATTGTATCGTTAAATTATGAGAAAAAAATATGAAAAAGTAATGAATAGTTGAGATAATTTATTATTAAAAATTGAATTGAATAGTTAAAAAAATTGAAGAAAAATGAAAAAGTAATAATTGTGTTGTTGACTTTTGTTGTGTAGTGAGTAGAATTAAAGTTAAAATTAAAATTTTAAAATTAGATTGAGAAATCAAACAAAGTATAAGTATCGTGGGACAACAGCCTTTTAAGAGCTCAATTCGCATGTTAAAAGTGTGTAACAAGCAACGAGTCCAAATACATTTAAATGGGGGTGGACCGAGGGAGGGTTGGGGGTGACGGTCTCCCCCAAAATTTTCACGCATTAAATAAATTTATGTATAGTCTTTTAAATTTTAATGAAATTTCTTATATTCACCCCTAGCTCGGGAAAACTATCATATAGTTTGCTGCCTCAAGAATCTCGCCTCCCTAAGTCCAAATCCTGGATCCATTCCTGCATTTGAAGGATGAAATGAGAATTTTGAAAAACTGAAAAGCATTTGGTTGTATTTTTTAATTTTATAATAATTAGATATAAGTTTCACAATATAACCATTTGTTTGAATTAGTTTTATTTTTACAATATCATAAACAAGCAAAATAATAACACATGTTAACTTAGTAGACATGTTATTCAAGTCCCTGCTTGCACTTGAAAATAGTCAATTTTGAGTTTGTGAATGTTATTCCTAAAGTCCCAAGTTCAAGTTCTCATTAGCACATTTAGTCATAACTATTTACGACTGATCTGATTTCTCATCTGATATTGCTATATATTAAGAAGTTTCGCACCAAAAAAAGTATGTACCAGAATGGTATCGAACCATTTTCTCCCCCTATTTTCTAAATTATCATGTCTCTAAGTTGTATTGAGTTGTACTAATTTCTTTCCTCTTTTAATTGATTGTATTAGCTAGTAATGATCGGTTAAAATTTTAGCAGGAAAAGGCTCGTGGCCGGATCTGGTAGGGAAAAAGGGCAGTGAGAACCCAAATGTTGGGGCATCCACGATCAAAGAGGGCAGCGCCATCACCATGTACTGGATGGAGCCATTTTACAAATAATCTGTCATGGATTTATTGATACTGCTCTTTTTTTCTTGCCAAGAATGAATTATGATAGAGCACATCTTCTTTATCTCGACGAAATGGGTGGAGTGGCTATTGCTAATGAGTCGTGTAGCAAAAGAAAGATACAACAGATATAGGAGCCCTCTTTTGAATGTGATGAAATAAATGTTACTTCTGTCTCGATATATTTAATACTAGTTTTCTATCCAGTGTGTTGCACGAGTTCATTTACATATATTCTTATACCATTTCTAATAAATTCAGATTGTATAAGTTATATATATATATATATATATATATATTTCCTTTTGCAATAAGGTAAACCTTAGTCAACTTCAAAAAGGGTTAAAAAATGGGCTTTTCCTTTACATTATTACTTCAAGATAGCACAAGCAGTGATTGCACTAAACCCTTCTCATTGATTTATTTTCCCCGATCGATCAGTTACGAAAATTAATTAGTTGTTCATCCATGTAGCAGGTAGAAGATATCCGAATATTAAGATATACATAACCCGCATATACACATGTACGTAGTAATGGTGCTAGATATGATGGATTTAATTTATAATGGCTCCAACATATAAATCTTTTCGTCCTGTCGAGAGTGACTGAAGATCATGTGAAACTTATTAACTTTTGAAATAGAAAGAAGGTAAAGATTAGGGACTTAGGCTTATAATAAACTCGTTGGGCCTTGCACTTCTAGTAGATTGAGTGCTATGATAGAAGAAGTCAAATCTTGATTGGCTGTTTTAGATATTATTCATAGCTGTTAGCGACGAAAATATCCGGTGGCCATGAAAATTCTATTTTCGACGGGAGCATGAAAAATGTGAATTTGCATCCACAATCTCCTCCTTTTCTTCATTTTCTAGCATGCATAATGGCACCGGAAGCTCAATATATTCCAATAAATTCAATTCAAGCCGGATTGACTCACTAGGATAAAGTTAACTCTTCCAATGTATATTTTCTCCATTAACACAAGATTCGAATCTGAAACATTATTTAAGAGGAAGAAACGCCGAACCGTTTGAACTAATTCACGTGGGTGACTTTTCTTCATTTTCAATTATTGAACCATCTCCTCCTGAGCCCCCGCCCCTCTATAAATACCAAACATTCATACCAAGAGTTGCTCAACACATCCATTCCATTTAAAAGACGCATAGAGAGGGGGCAAAAAAAAAAAAATAAGAGAGAGAGAGAGCATCGGACCGAGTTTGAATTATGGCAAGTATCAACGTTCCTGGTGAGTTTTTTAGCTAGGTATAATTATTTAGAAATGTGATTCCATCTCTCGTCTCATATTACAATTTAAAAGTTTGACATCATGGTATCACGACGTTGCTCGGCCTTGTCAAGGCCATAATTTGTGGAATGTAAGATTATACTGTCTTGAACAACTTTTTGGCCCTTGGGTTTCCAAACTATCTGGTCACTAAAGATGTAAATGGGTTGTATTACTTTGTTGTTGTGCTTGACCATCAGGTGAAAAGCTTCTTTCTTTTTTCCTTTATTTGATTACAATAACAACGATCCATTGATGAAATTTTGACAGGAAAGAGCTCGTGGCCGGAGCTGGTAGGGAAAAATGGGGGGGTTGCGGCGACAACAATAATAAGGGAGAATCCAAATGTGTACGTGGAGATGATCCCGCCATCTGTCACCGGCATCACCAGCAACTACATAAGCAGTCGTGTCCGTGTCATTGTCGATGACTCCTGCATTGTCACAGTAGTCCCTAGTATTGGGTGAACAATCGTGTCACTAAATTGAATAAGATGAATGAGCTCCTCAATATGTTAATTAGGGGAGCCGTTGCCCATCGCTCTTAAATGTTATGAAATAAATGTTGTTTACTCCGTATCTGTCTTAATTTAGTTATATGTATTGTTTACATTTGCTCTTCGTCTATTGCAAGTATACTAGGAGAAGAATCACGTACTTTGCACGAGAATCATATCTTATTATTTTGCAAGTATGAATATTTTCGAAATAGAAAATATATAAGTAAATTATCACTTTGGTTCCTAAATGATTTTTCAGCCATCAACTTGGTCCCTGGTAATTTTTTTGCCATCTAACTTTCCCAATTCTGTGATACAAAATGGTACGGTCGTCAACTCTGTTAGGAATTGTGATGGAAGGCTGACCTGGAGGCTCATGTGGTTCACGGAACCTTGAAAATAACAAGTCAGAGACCCGTATAAAAAAATTCAGGAAACATGACCCACTTTACAAACCTTATATAAAAAATAAATAAATAAACCGAGAATAAATTCGAATAGCTCTTGAAGACTTCTACCTGGTCTCCCAAGAGCTGGTTAGCGGAGTTGATCACATACCAAATCATCTCCAAGAATGAACATTAACAGCACAAGGGATGGACTCTCTCTATCTATTGAGCGAGAACCAAACGTTCCACGGCACAAGAACTTTTAGCACAATCTCTAATGGGAGCACTCACTCGAATGATTCTCTCTCGTTCCCTTGTGTAGCTCAATACACCATATATCCGCCTATACATGCATACGTATCGTAGTATATATATCAGACTTAGGCTGACATAATACATGCAACCGTTAACCCAATTAATTCATATCCATATCCATATATATATATATAGCAAAATTGACTCCACTTTACATTAAATGGAGTCATAGATAGTATGGTTAAAATGGTCAATTTATAATTTTATAACAATGAAATATTTAATTGGACATTATTATGTAACTTATATTGAAAAACAATTGATTGGTCATATATAAGACTAAATCATAAACTATTAGCATGCGAAAGAAATTAAAATATATGAAATTGAGTATAAAATTAAATCAAATTTGTAAGAGAAATTTGAAAGAGAAAATATTGAATAAGTTAATTAGGTTAACTTCATCGAAGGTAATTATTCAAAGATTATTGTGTGAAACTTACACTAGTTTTTGATAATTTTATGATTCTTAAGAAGCAACTTATTTTTTTAAAATATATAACTATTATATAAATGAAATAAATGTATGAAAAGATGAAACTACGTATAATACAAAGATAGAACACTAAAAAAAAATTAATTTTTCATATAAAAATTTCCCAAATTTTTTTTCAATTGGGGGTGGTGGCTGCAATCAAGGCTTCACCCGCTGGAATCGAAAGAAACTCCATTTTTGGGTTTCACGATTCCGGTGCGTGTGAACGGACTAATAAGTTCCGTGAGTTTGCAGGGTATTCATGTGGGCATTGGAGATTATTCAACCGAAACCTGAACACATTGTTAAAAAAATAAAAGGAATTTCATAGTATTTTATTTATTAATTAATACTGAATTCAAATATCATAAATGAACACGTGTGAAAATTTGAGGAAGAGAATATAGAAAAAATATATCGACATAAATTACTATTGAGGCTAGATGTATATGGGACATAGAAACAAACCTAGGAATTTTCGTGGCGCGAAAAAACACGTTCTTTAGAGTTATTTGACCCAACATGAAATTTAGTATTGAGTCTAGTCAACGCCTATTCCTAGAATACAATAAAATCTTAATGAGTCATGAAGTAAGCAATTTCGACTGACTTATTGCTCGAACTTTTGTGATTATTTTGAAATAATGATTTATGACATATGAGTTACTGTATCTATTGAATGTTAAAATGCACTACTAAGAGATGTGTCGATCAAAATTCTGTTCGTACAGTCATATCTATATACCAAATACACTTTTATGTTCATTCAAAGTACTAAACAATTTATACTGACCAATTTCAATTTTGTGGTAAGAAGCACAAAATTTAACTCCAAATATATATCATTTTAAGGGATATATGTTCTAAATACGTGAAATAAAATTTATTTTGTTACGTATTATGAGAAAAATGGTCTAGATGCATTGCAAGCTAGACTGAGGATGAAAATTAAAATTTATTAAAATAAATCAAAAGAGTAAAATGCAATTACGAGAAATATTGACAAACACGTTGTTGAGATTCGTAATTTCATAATAGTTACAGATGGTAGATGTATAGAATTTTTTTTTATTATATTTAGTAGGGATAAATTCCGTAGCATCACGAGGTAGCTATAACACAACAAGTCGAGGATGGCTCATAGAAGTGTAAAATACCCACTTGAGCCTACACGGACTTGAGCCCATCTGCAACTCAAAAACTTAAGCTGATAGGTTACTGGATCCAAGTCTCATATAAGCTTGTGATTTCTTTTTCAATTTTTCGATGTGGGATAACGTATCTCAACACCCGCCCTCACGTGGCAACGCATGGTCCAACACGTGCCACGTGCCTTAAACACCCGCCCTTAACAACTGACCCGAGCCGGACATCCTCTTCCGTACTCGGGCAAGGGGGGACAAATACCAAACTAGTCTCAAGCTCCACACTCGGGCCTAACTAGAGGTGCACCTTTAGCTACCTCGGAGCTGGACCGGACCACTCTTGGGCCTGATTAACATGAGGCGTACTCTTGGCTACCTCGAAATCGAATCTGGCGTGGTGTGAGCCCACATGAGAGCGTGGAAGCATAACCCGCTCTGATACCATGTAAAAATTTCCACTTGGGCCTACACATACTTGAGCCCATCTGCAACCCAAAAGCTTAAGCTCTTGGGTTGCAGATGGGCTCAAATTAAATTTTCATTGGGCTTATACGGGCTTAGGCCCATATCCACTTAAAAGCTCAAACTGATAAGTGGTTGTACCTAAGTATCATATAAACCAATGGATATTCATTCATTTTTTCAATGTGGGATTAACATCCTCAACACCCACCCTCACGTGCAACGTGTGGTCTATTTCTGCCTACACATTGTTAGGTGACCTTAAACATCCGCCCTCAACTGCTGACCTCGAGCCAGACTCATCTTCCGTGCTCGGACGAGGGGGACTAACATGAGACGCTCTTTTGGCTGCTCTCGATATTGGGTCGGCGTAATATGAGCCCACGTGGACACGCAGAAGTGTAACCCGCTTTGATACCATATTAAATTTCCATTAGGCTTACACGGGCTCGGGCCCATATCTTTAAAAACTCAAACTGATAAGTGGTGGTACCTAAGTCTCATATAAACCAATGGATATTCATTCATTTTTCCAATGTGGGATTAACATCCTCAACAACAAGTATATACAATCTCTAGCAAAATTGTGCACGAAGGCAAAATGGAGCCCATGGAAAATGTGTTATATATATATATATATATATATATATTTCACTATCAAAGGGTCAGATGAGTTTGAATATCAAATGGGACCACGCATGAGGTACCACTTGGCTCATGTTTTCGTTCTAGTACATACTTTGTTTTTTATTAAATGGGACCACACAAGGTGATCACATGCTCCTATTATCTTCTATCTATTTTATTTTTGTTTTTGTTTTTGTTTTTTATTTTCATATTAATCCCACTGCTTTATTTTTATTTTTTAATTTTTTCAATTTCAGATTAGATTCACGGACCCTAGAATGAGATAAAGGGAAAGACATAGAAGCACAGAGAGTCCCATTTGTACAAATAGAGATCAGGATTTCTTAGTTCTTGTCAAGCAGAATGTCATTCTCATTGCTTTTAATTTTATTAACTTGTAAAAGAGAGCATGCCAGTAATAAAATAAAATAAAATAAAATGGAAGACAGGCGGTGGACCCCTTTTCAAATGGCTACGCAGCACAAATAAATATTGTACGAGATATATGTATGTATCGTGTGACAACAACAAACTAAGAGCTTAATTCTCATGTTAAAAGAGTGTAACAAACAATGAGTCCAAATACATTTAAAGGATAAAATGGGAATTGCAAAAACTGAAAATTGCTTGGTTGAATTTTAATTTTATAATATATAATTAAATATAAGTTTCACAATATAACCGTTTGTTTGAAATAGTTTTATTTTTACTATATCACAAATATTGCTATATATTAAGAAGTTTCCCACCAAAAAGTATGTACCATAATGGTATCGGACAATTTTCTACCCCGATTTTCTAAATTGTCATGTGTCTGAGTTGTATTGAGTTGTACTAATTTCTTTCCTCTTTTAATTGATTGTATTAGCTGGTAATGATCCCTTAAAATTTTAGCAGGGAAGAGCTCGTGGCCGGATCTGTGGCTGGATTTGGAAGTACACCGTGGTATTCATAAGTCCAATATAACTCAACAAATCCAATTCGAGTCGTGTCGGCCTACTAAGGGATAAAACTAGCTCTCGCAACGTAGATTTTCTTCATTCAAACAAGATTCGAATCGAAGACCTTGCTTAAGAGGATTAAGGTGCTGAGCCATTTGAACTAATTGACAATAGTGACTTTTCTTCATTTTCAATTATTGAACCCTCTCCTCCCAAGCCCCCACCCATCTACAAATACCAAACATTCATGCCAAGAGTTGCTCAACACATCCACTCCGTTTAAAAGACTGACGCAGTGTACACGCAAGCAATAGTCACAGATTCGTTGATTCTGCAGAATACCGGAATTACGACATTCAATCTCCTATTGATTCTTCGAATTCTTAAGAAACCAGCATCAAACTCGAATCAAATCCGAGAATGGGCGAAAGAGTACAGTAACTCCAAAACTTTATTGATAATCCAAAAAAATCTGTCTTTAGCCCTAGGGCTTACATCGCTTAAATAGGAAAAAAAAATAAGAGAGAGAGAGAGAGCGAGCGTCAGACCGAGTTTGAATTATGGCAAGTATCAACGTTCCCGGTAAGTTCTTTAGCTAGGTATATTTATCAGGAAATGTGATCTAATATCACGTCTGATATTACGATTTAAAAGTTTGACATCAACACAGTACATACCGTAATGGTATCACGACATTGCTCGGCCTTATCAAGGCCATAATTTGTGGGATGTAAGATTATACTGCGTTGAACAACTTCCGGCCCCACGGAAGTTGTAAATGGGTTGTACTACTTTGTTGTTGTGCTTGACCATCAGGTGAGAAGTTTCTCTCTTTGGTCCTTTATTTGATTACAATAACAATGATCCATTGATGAAATTTTGATAGGGAAGAGCTCGTGGCCAGAGCTGGTAGGGAAAAATGGGGGGGTTGCGGTAACAACAATAATCAGTGAGAATCCAAATGTGTATGTCGAGATAATCCCCCGGTCTGTCACCGCCATCAGCGGCAACTACATAAGCAGTCGTGTCCGTGTGTTCGTTGATGACTCCTGCATTGTCACCAGAGTCCCAAATATTGGGTAAACAATCGTGTTACTAAATTGAAAAATATGAATGAACTCCTCATTCCTCAATATGTTAATTAGGGGAGCCCATCTCTCTTGAATGTTATGAAATGAAATAAATGCTGTTTACTGCAAATCTTTCTTATATGTTTTGTTTACGTTTGCTCTTCGTGGATTGCAAGTATACTAGTAGAAGAATCACGTACTTTGCAGGGGAAGCACATCTCAATATTTTACAAATATGAATATTTTCGAAATAGAAAATATATAAATAAATTATCAATTTCTTTCCTAAATGATTTTTGAGTCATTCAATTGTTCCCAGGTAATTCTTTTGCCATCAATCGAAGTAACATTTCCAATTCTGTGACGCTAATGTGGCTCACAGAACATTGAAAATCACCAAGTGAGTGAGATGTGTAAAAAAAAAAAAATGTGTCAGGAAACATGACCCACATATAAACCTCCGACATAAGCCATGGGTAAATTCTAATAACTTTTGAAGCTTTTGAGCCCGGTTCTCCAAGAAATCTTTGGCTGAGTTGATCACGTACCAAGTCTCTTCCAAGAATAAACCCAAACGGCATCAGCGGTGGATTGTCTCTGCGTTAGGAGCGAGAACCAAATACGTTCTACAGCACAAGAACCCCTCTCAGACGATCTCTAATGGGAGCACACACTCGAATGATTCTCTTTCCCGTTCTCTTGTGTAGCACAGTACACAATACATACTTTTATACATGCATACATCCATATCCGTTTATACATAAATAATATATAGCAAAAGAGAGATGCCAAATTCTCCGATTCGGAGCCTGCGAAAGCAGAGAGAAATGGCAAATTTGTAATTATCATGAACAACATGGGCATTTCTTGCAGCAGAGACGTTCGAAGGAATGGGAGGATCACTTTTTCGGAGGAACAAGCTTTTGTCAGCGACTCCACCTTGCATTAAGGAGTCATAGTAAGCAGGGTTAAAATGGTTAATTATAATTATATAACAATGAAATATTTAATATGGTATTATTATGTGACTTATATTGAAAAGTAATCAATTGATCATATATAGGAATATACCATAAATTATTGGCATGTGAAAAAAATTAAAATATATGAAATTGAGTATGAAAATGTATAGATCAAATTCGTAACAGAAAAATAAAAAAATATTGAATAAATTAATTAGTCCAACTTCGTCAAAGGTTATTATTAGTCAAAATTTTGTGTGAAGTTTTAAACTATTTTTTGATACTTTTATGATTCTTTAGATGCAAATTATTTTTAAAAATATATAATTATTATATAAATGAAATAAATATTTGAAAAAATGATTTTTCGTATGATACAATGATAGAACAATAAAAAATAATTAGTTTTTTCACACAAAAATTTCCCCAAAAAATGATAACAAATCACTTATTCTATAAATTTATGGTCATATAACTGAAATTAACTCTATATTAATAAATGATCTCTCAGTAGTGAACAAATTTTTAAAAAAATTAACAGAGTTAATTTAATCATGTGAATTTCATTTATTTAATTGGATGTTAACCGAGTTTCTATTATAAATTTAAAATTATTCTTATTATTTATGAACTTATGATAATATAAAAATTAAACAAGGATATCACAAAACTTACCTACTTAAAATGGGTATGAAGTCAATATGTATGAACTTATCATGATGATATCATCTACAACAAATCTCTCTATATACTTACTATTAAATTAATATATAATATAGTACTTACTAATTGGGATTGTTTGTTGCAAAATATATATTATCCAATTATTGTCTGAAAGTATTTTATTGTGTTAAGTGTCAGTACCTCATTTTGGTCCACCGACTACAACAAAGTCTTGAACTAATCAGGCCATAATATGAGCTCCAGCAGAAAACAATCAGACAACGTCGGTTCACTATTCAAGGTAAGATCGATAGGGCCGACCAGGCGACTCAAGAAGCATGATGACAAAGGAAGGTTTCAGGGCCTCCTAGAAGGTTTGCGAAAGGATGACAGATCATGCCCAGACAAGCAGTACAACGCACAAACATGCAAACATGCAATTGAATCAATTAGTGTTGCTTCAGTCACTCGAACAGGGCAAAGTCGACTCTCAAGCTCCCAGTGCATCAAGTCATGATAAACCAACATCGGGCTCGTCGGGATCACCCTCCTGCACACACCAACAATACCTTGTCTTTTGGGTTATAAAATTTGAATGTGCACTTGATTGAGACCCGAACTTCTCCAACATCTCTTGAATCCATGCGGGACCCACGACCACTTCCCCATTTTTATTCATTTGCAAACTAGCTCCATTCTCTCTTTTTATTTGCAATCTAGCTCTTTTTCTTTTATTATTTGCAAACTAGCACATTATTTTTATTATTTACCAACCAGCCCTATTATTTACAAATTGGCCCCATTCTCTTATTTTTCACGAATTAGTCCCATTCTTTATTTCATTTGCAAATTAATACCATTCTTTCCTAATCTACCACATTTCCATCCATATTTCCCATTAACTTACTTCCAAGTCCCCTCTTTCCTATTTTATTTTACATTTGGCTACTTTTTCTCCTTTTATTCTACTTTAACTTCTTTTCCATTCTTGAACCCCACTTCCAAGTCAACTTTTTCCTTTTCAAGTTTGCCATTTAAACCCCTTTTCTTTCCTTCATGACCCATCTTTCTCCTTTTACACTTTTATTCCAATTTTTCTTCTTCCTTGAATGCTTGCCATCCAAAGCCTTCTTCCCCTCTTTCCCCACACTATATGACCGAATTCTTCTTCCATTTTCAGCAAAAATAGCCAAGTTTCCCCACTTGATTTCTCCTCTTCATGGCCGAATCTTTCCCTTTTCAACCAGTTTTCAACGGTCTCCAATTTACCTTCATTACTTGCCAATCAAAAGAACCTTCCTTTCTTGCCACTCTCCCTCATTCATTACACATTCATTTCAGCAGAAAAAAAATCATTCAAAAAGAAGGAAAATTCGGCCACATGCATTCAGCAGAAGAAAGGAGGAAGTTCATTAACGGTTTTCCCGTTTTGGCGCAATTTTCCGATCTTGGATCATCCTTCCTTTCTTGCCAATCTCCCTCATTCATTACACATTCATTTCAGTAGAAAGAAATCATTCAAAAAGAAGGAAAATTCGGCCACATGCATTCAGCAGAAGAAAGGAGGAAGTTCATTAACGGTTTTCCCATTTTGGCGCAATTTTTCCGGTCTTGGACCATCCTTCCCTTCTTGCCTCTCTCCCTCATTCATTACTTATTGATTTCAGAAGTTTTCAGCAGGAATAGGAGGGAGAATCTCGGCTAGGTTCAGCAGAAAAAAAAAAAAAGGAAGTTCGTGGGAATTTGCCCAATTTTTGGCATCGTTTTCCAATAAAAACCGCTCTTTCTCTTCTTGCTTTTCAACCTCAATTGATCCTCATTTTTTTTCAGAAAAACTACAGGAAGAAGACAGGGAGGAGAGGCAGGAGAACAGGGAGAATTCGGAGAAAAAGGGAGCTGCACAGAAGAGAGAAGAAAAAAATCATTATTGCCGGAAAAATGCCGTTTTCCAGTAACCACCCATCCACCTTCACCCAAACCCAAAAAAAACACATACCCCACCTATCTTTGACCCTCTCAATCCATTGGTGATGTCATTTTATTCGTTTGGAGCCTCCAGCAGCCCCAACCAGGCGTGACCAGAATCTGTCCAGAATTGGTTCTCGGGTGGCAGCCGAACTTATGGCCCGAGCCATTCCTCTAATCGAGCCACTTCTTGGTGTTTTGGCTCGAGCACATCCTTAAGCACTCCCCAAGGGTCCTCTCGGAGCAAGGAGCCATCAAGCAACCCATTAAAACTCACTCAAACTCTCATTTTTCCTTACCGGGTCCAAAAAAACAGTTTTGGCTTTAACCGGTTTTTGCATGTTTTCGGGTTAACACAGGTTCTTGCACGCCACGAGCCACCCATAGCCACCTTCAGCATCCTCCTAGGGGTCGTGACAGCCCGGGCCAGCTTGTGCAACCATCCCGAGCCACCGGTGCAAGCTAGCCAAAACCGGGTGCCCTCTCGGCTGAACAGTACCGCCCAGGCATCCGAACCCCAGCAAGCCTTTTCCAGCCATTTTTCTGACTTGTCCTTGACCCTTGAGGCTAGGTATAACTTTCTTACAACTCAGAGAAGCTAGAACTCATAGATCCTTAAGCTTGTGGGGTGATAAGGCGGTATTTATTCATTTTCGTTGCACGTTTTCGTTTTTCTCGTTTTATTTTGGTTGTTTTAACTTGTAGCGATATAAGTGTATGGATGAATGTGTGTAATATGTCGTGCATGATGGGAAAAGGTTAGGCTCGAGGCCGAGGAGACCATCCATACTCAAGGAAACTGAGAGATCCCGCAGGCATACCTTTTAAGGGGCCGAGATCCTCTTGATTCTCTTGGGTCTTGGTGGTCTCCTTTGCCCCAATCTTGGCCGTGTCCCCATGTTTCTCTATACTTTGTCGATGCATGAGTTGGTGCCGTTTTATTGATTCCGCCTAATATTGTGTTTGCATAAAATTCCTCGAGATCATGGCGGCACCAACTTCGTTGTTATTAATCGTTATCAAATATGGCACGCAAAGCACAAGAAAAACGATTAAAACCGAGGTAAAGAGACCATTTCCGACTTAAGGTAACCAAGAAATCCCGCGGGCATACCTTTCAAGGGGCCGGGATCTTCCTTGATTTAATTAAGTAAAAAACGACCTCTTTTCTTCGGTTTGAAGTCGATTCTCGGGTAACTTGCAATTACATATATGAAATTCGCCAAAAATTGGACAAGTTAATTGAAGAAAAGTGAATCCATAAACCCGTGCATGAAAAGCACAAGTCCATAATCATTAAAAGATTTGCACATACAGGTAAATAGACGTGTAACTTGGTTAAAAGCAAAACATTAAGCAAAAGTACACGAATTGGAAAATAACCGAATATTACATCGATGGGCATAAAACGGGTTCTTCTGTCATGACATGCAGAATTTGACTAATTGTGCACTTGGCACAATCAAACACAAGCAATTAGGCAAAAAGGGATAGCTTTTGGGTTTCTTAGGCAAAAACATGCATTTCGGGTATAATCAGTGAAGCCGCAGTGACACTACACTGAATAACTTTAAAACGGATCCACCCATGTTATGTCAGCTTCGCACCCTCTGCATGCTCACACCTTGTTCTGCCTAGCTTAGGAATTATTGACAAGCAACCCTGGGGCATAACTGACTAAATCCCGTAAATTTGGCCTAAACACACCGCTTTTCTGCATCCACATGTTTTGTCTGTCTTTATCTACGTTCACATCCCTTATCTGCATTCTCGTGCTTCGGGCTACTTTTATCTGCATCCACATGCTTTTACTTGCTTTTGCATGCTTTGTCTGCACTTGTCTGTTTTTGTCTACTCTTATCAATTTTTATCTGTTTCCTATCCATTTTTGTCTGTTGCTCGCTGTTCTGTCGCGGTTCAAGTCCGAATCCATAGGGCACGCTTTGCAGGGGGTCCAACGCCCCAAAACGTCAATCACGGGTCCAACACCCATACACACCAAGTGTGCGCAACCTAAGTGCGGAATCGGGTCTTGCCTCGACTCACTGCTTCGCTCTTAGTGGCGTCTATGTGGAAGACAACTCAGATCGGATAAGTGAGTCATGGTCGGACATGACCCGGGAGCTCGACCTATCCTACAACTGTCTCAAGAGTCAAGCGACTCTTCTGCTATCTGTCGCTCCGGTCGGACCCGACCCCGGCTCTCTGAGCCCGCGTTGCATTAATTCACTTTTCGGTTCTTCCAAAATTCACGGTGAGCATGAGCGGAATATTTGACTTGATGCAAATTGACTGGGTCCTAGTAATGTATCGTGTCTGTATTTTGCATTTTTCTTGAGAGTACACTGTAAGAATCCTCTTATGCATTTCCATTTAGTCGGTTGTAAGGACCCCGGTCAATAAGTAGAAAAGGCCTGAGTGTTTAATCGAATTTACGGTGTCAAAACACGCGAGTCAAGTGCAACTCTAAATCATGCGGTAAATAAATAAAATGGCAAGCCTAACAAGCTAGAGTACCGGAAAGGCATGTGGGATATAAGCCCACACGTAATAGAACCCCCGAATTTGAAATTTTCGATTCTGTACAGACCATCGCCTTAGCATACTAGGTGTACCTTATACCCCTAGACTTGAGCAACTCACCGGCCCTCGACTATCGGGTTGTAAACAGGTAGTGGCGACTCATTCTCACGTGCGTCCGTCGCGCGTCCCCGGGAAGGTAGACACTCTCAAGCCGCGTCGCATAGGCGCGCGCATGCGTGCCCCGACAAGACGAAATTCGGGTGCGCACATTAAGAAGCAAATATGTTTCCCAAAATTCAGAATAATTGTTATAAAAATGATATATAAATGTTTTAAACTCATAAATAAAAATATAATTTTCAAAAAAGTTATGGTCTTATAAATGCAAAAATATTATATAAGATATAGCTCTATGAGTTTAAACTCATAAAATAAAGGGCAAATTATAAAAAAAACCCAAGTTTTGTAAAAAGTCTCAGTTTTGTCTTAAATTTTGTTTTGTAACAAAAAAAACCATAAGTTTTCTAAAATGTCTCAAAAATGACTTCCGTTATAACTTCCGTCAATTTTTGCTGCTGATGGTGGGTCCCTTTAACAGTCCACGTAGGTCACACGTAGGTAAAAATTGACGGAAGTTATAACAGATGTCATTTTTTAGATATTTTAGAAAACTTATGGTTTTTTCTGTTACAAAACAAAATTTAGGACAAAACTGAGACATTTTACAAAACTTGGGTTTTTTTTTAATTTACCCTAATATAAAAATAAAATATAAAATAAGAATCTCAATATATTTTTAACATACGAGCGAAGTCAAGTTTTATTTTTATTACTAAACTTAATATATGTTAATCTGTATTGATAATTAACATAAATATGATAATGCATATCAATTGAATTAAATAGTTTCAAATATTATAATAATTAACTTGCACTGTGGCAAAAAAAAATATTTATAACTTATTCTTTTTTAATAAAAAATGTTATGGTAAATGTTTGAAATTATTATTTATAATTGAAAATTTTATTATTTTGAATCATAAAATTTGTGTTACAAAATGTGAATAATTACAATAAGCAATGGTATAGGAATATATGGGAATGAACTAGAGCAATGCACATGATAGAAAACTAGTATTCTTGTATATGCCAGACTTCGGCTGACATAATACGTGCAACCATTAACGCAATTAATTGTGGGTTAATCACAAGAGATAATTGCGGGAGTTACAAAGATATCAACTCTCTTGTAGCCGGCAAGTAATTGTCGATCAATTCAGCACTAATCCATAAGAGAGAGTCGTATGTGTTTCGTATGGTTCCTTATGGGCGGACCAAATGTCAGCATTTGCTTCTCACACTTCTGGAACTCACCAAATTGTGATATGCTCACAATCTATATATATATATATATATAGTTGTATCCCAAGCAATAAATAAGATTAGAGAAATATATTTATTAATATAGGGTTAAAAAGGTCAATATCTACGAAATAAATAGGATTAGAAATGATATTTACTGATATAGGGCTAGAAAGTTCAATATCTAAATAATTTACTTCTATATCTACTTTAGATTAAATTTAATTTAAAAATAACAAAATTAGAAAAGAATCTGTACTTGAATTAATTTTTGTAAATTTATTTGCCCTCAATCTAGAAAATTTTATCTATAAAAAATTAAGTTCCAAGTGATAAGTTAATTGTACGAACTATAAAGGAACTAAAAATTATAGGGTAAATTACAAAAAAAACCCAAATTTTGTAAAATGTCTCAGTTTTGTCCTAAATTTTATTTTGTAACAAAAAAAATCATAAGTTTTCTAAAATGTCTCAAAAATGACCTCCGTTATAACTTCCGTCAATTTTTACCTACGTGTGACCTACGTGGACTGTTAAAGGGACCCACCATCAGCAGCAAAAATTGACGGAAGTTATAACGGAAGTCATTTTTGAGACATTTTAGAAAACTTATGGTTTTTTTTGTTACAAAACAAAATTTAAGACAAAACTGAGACTTTTTACAAAATTTGGATTTTTTTTTGTAATTTGCCCAAAATTATAAGAAGAAAGTTAAATATATTATTAGACTATTACAATGCAAATCTCCTATAATTTAAAATTTATGCTGAAAAATTTATTGTAGCAAATAAAATTTATATTATATATAACAAATTAACATGATGACAAAATTATCTGCACTTTGAAATCCTACATAGTTTATGAAAAGTACATTATTGACAATGAAACAATAATTAATTTTGAAAAACGAAAAATTTCTCCACCTGGGAAAGAAAAAGAACTATAGTCTTACATCCAAAAGCAAAAGGTCCAACAAATCTACATAGAAAAATTAGTCGTGTAACACACGGGTAAAAGGACTAGCCATTAACGAAAGTGGTTCATATGGGTGAATGTGCCATGAGATCGCTGAGCCACACAGAGGGGGGAGATCTAAACCAAAAACTTGTGAATGATATAATTTTGGCATAAATGTTGAATATTATAATTAAAAAGAAACCAATAATTAAAAAATCTTGAATTTTGAAATAATTTAAAGTCATATACTTTGCTATCTTATATATGTAAAAGTACATCAAAATTTTTTTAGGATATTAGAGTAAATCTAAAATAATTACAAATTTAAGTTAAACCCAAAATAAACACTAACATTCGACATTAAAACTAAAAAGAAACTAACCATTCAAAGACTGTGAATTTTGAATTAATTTTAAATCATATACTTTAGGGAAAATAGCCTCATGTAGCATAATTTTTACCTTATTTTCACTTCCTAGTACGTTCTTAAAAGTCGTCACGATCTAGCACGAATTACCATTTTATTCCCGGATCTAGCACACGTTAAACTCCGTCTAAAAACCATTAAACAACCGTTAGATGGAGTTTAACGGTGTGCTAGATCCGGAAATAAAATGGTGATTCGTGCTAGATTATGACAACTTTTAAAAACGTGCTAGGAAGTGAAAATAAGGTAAAAACTGTGCTACATGAGATTATTTTCCCTTAAAAAAATATTTATCACTCTTTCCGGTATTTTGATTTTGACAATTTTTGTGAACTGTATGATCTCAAAATGAGGTGAAACTTTTACCCCATATTCCTAATGTTATTATATAGCTGCATACAAATTTTCAGATTTTTCTAGTGGTGAATTTTTAGATAAAAAATATTTACCTCTTTTTTTGGTGTTGTGATTTAGATTGCTTTTGTGAATCGTCCGATCTCAAAATAAGGTGAAACTTTTACCCCACATTTCTAATATTATTATAAAACTCCACATAAAATTTCAAATTTTTCTGGACAGTGAATCTACAAATAAAAAATAATTACCCTTCTTTTCGGTGCTCTGATTTTGATAGTTTTTGTGAACCGTCCGATCTAAAAACGAGATGAAATTTTTTTCCCATATTCCTAACATTATTATAAAGCTCCTCACAGATTTTCAGATTTTTTTGGGCGGTGAATCTTCAAATAAAATATATTTATCCATTTTTTTGATGTTCCAATTTTGATAGTTTTTGTGAATCGCCCGACCTCAAAACAAGATGAAAATTTTACTCCATGTTTCTGATGTTATTATAAATCTCCACACAAATTTTCAAATTTTTCTGGGTGGTGAATTTTCAAATAAAAAATATTTACCTCTTTTTTTATGTTGTGATTTAGATAGCTTTTGTGAATCGTCCGATTTCAAAACGAGGTGAAAATTTTACCCTATGTTCATGATATTATTATAAAGCCCTGTAAAAAATTTCAAATCTTTTTGGGAGGTGACTCTTCATATAAAAAATAATTACCATTCTTTTCAGTACTCTGATTTTGATATTTTTGTAAACCGTCCGATCTCAAAACGAGATGAAACTTTTTCCCCATGTTCCTAACATTATTATAAAGCTCCTCACTAATTTTCATATTTTTCTGGGTAATGAATCTTCAAATAAAATATATTTACCTATCTTTTCGGTGTTCTGACTTTGATAGTTTTTGTGAATCGTCCAATCCCAAATGAGATGAAACTTTTACCCCATGTTCCTGATATTATTATAAAGCTCCACACAGATTTTCAGATTCTTTTGGGCTTTGAATCTTCAGATAAAAAATATTTACCCATTTTTTCGGTATTCTGATTTTGATAATTTTTGTGAACCGTTCGATCTCAAAAATAGCTTAAACTTTTAACCCATGTTCCTAATATTATTATAAAACTCCACACTAATTTTCAGATTTTTCTGGGAGGTGAATCTTCAAATATAAAAAGGAAAATTACCTCATATAGCACAGTTTTTATCTTATTTTCACTTCCTAATGCGTTTTTAAAAGTTGTCACGATCTAACACAAATCACCATTTTATTCCCGGATTTAGCACACCGTTAAACTCCGTCTAACGGTGTTTAACGGTTTTTAGACGGAGTTTAACGGCGTGCTAGATCCGGGAATAAAATGGCGATTCGTGCTATATCGTGACAACTTTTAAAACGTACTAGGAAGTGAAAATAAGGTAAAAACTGTGCTATATGAGGCTATTTTCCCTATACTTTACCACCTTATGTTGGTAAATGATATGTCGAATTTTAATTGAGTTTATTAGAGTGAAATAATATAAATTTTTTAAGGTAAAACTCATAATAAATAAAAATATTCAATATTATAATTAAACGGAAACTAACTAATCAAAACTTGTGATTTTGAAATAAATTAACATTATATACTTTATTTTCTTATGTATGTAAAAGTATATCATGTTTTAAGTTAGTATATTAGAGTGAAGTAATTTATAAATTTAAGCTGAAACTCGAAATATACAAAAGATATTTTATATTATAATTAAAAATAAAGTAATTAATTGAAAATCATGATTTCGAAATAATTTAACCCTATATACTTTGCTATCTTATGTATGTAAAAATATATTGAATTTTAACTTAGTATATTATAGTATAATGATTTACAAATTTAAGTTAAAACTCAAAATGAATATGTGTTCAATACTACAATCAAAAAGAAACTAAACATTCAAAAATCATGAGTTTTAGATGGGTGTATTAGAGCGAAATAATAATAAATTTAAGTTAAAAGTAAAAAAAAAATATTCATATTTTAAATAAAAGGACACTAACTATTGAAAAATCATGAATTTTGAAATAATTTAAAGTCATATACGTTGCTAACTTATATATGTAAAATATATCAAACTTTAATTTAGGATCTTATAGTGAAATAATTTACAGGTTTAAGTTAAATCTCAAATAATTTTGTCAGAATTAATTATTTCCTAGAAAATGTAAAAAGAGTTTTAAAATAGTTAATAACATTCATCAAGAAATTAAAAAAAATCATTTTTTAAAATTAAATAATTTAAATTTAAATTCTAAGTGAATTAATATCATTTGAGTTCATAAATTAAAATTTTATATGTAAGTTTTCATTATTTAGAATATGTGAGATTTATGTTGCGTTTGGTTTCAAAGTAGAATTTTAAAATCAGATTTTGATTTTGAAAAAGAGTAATATAAATGGGGCACATCCTTTGACTTTGTATGAGTTATTTTGTTTTGTTGTGGAAAAAGAGTGGTATAAATGGGGCCCACCCTTTGACTTTATATAAGTTATTTTGTTTTGTTGTGGGTAGAATTAAGTTAAAGTAGAATTTTAAAATTTTACTAAGAAACCAAACAAGTCATATCAAAGTGACTTTTACAGTTTGATGTTAAAAATTCAATTTTTTATAAATTAGAAATCTGGTTATTTACCTTAATATTAATAAAAGTAAATTTATTAATTAGATTATATGAAAAATATTTAGAAAATATATAAATTTTAGTTACTTAAGTATTTTAATAAAAATAGTTCAATTCGTTGTATTTATTAAATATTTTATATTCAATGTTAACTTGAGAGATATCAATAGAAGCAAATTCTATATAATTATAGCTTAATTAAAAATTCATACAATCAAGATAAATAATAGTGTCAACACCCAATTTTGGTCCACCGGCTTCAGAGGGGCAGAATCGTCGTTTTTTGCCACCCGTGAGGGAAGTATTTTCAATTATTTACCCGAGTATACACGACTTTTCGGAGATAGCACATTTTCCTAAATCTCGTACCAATTTTATGATTTTTCAAAATAATACTATTTGTGACGTTTTCGAATTTCGCGTACATCGACATCAATTTTCAAAATTCGGGACAAAATTCGAGATTGAAAATAATTTGGTCGCATAATATCGATCATCGAATTTTTCTAAGCGTGATGGCGGTCTCGAATTATCTTTCTGACGTCCGATTGAGAAGACGGAATTTTCAATTTGTACGCACGTCAATTTCAAAAAAAAAAAAATCAAAAACCGGTCAGAAGTCAGACTGCTGACTTCTGACCATGGCTTTCCCTTCTTCCTCCCTGTTTCCCCCTAGCCTTTGTCCTTCTTCTTCTTCTTCTTCTGACTCCTTTGTTTTTTTTCTTTTTTTTCCCTTTCCGTTCCAGCTGCTCCTCGACCCGAGCCTCCTGCGCCGCTGCACCCGAGCCTGCCACACGCCAACTCCTCTGCACACGCCAACATCTTCCTCTGCACACGCGAACGGATTTCGTGCACACGATCTCTCTCTCTCTCTCTCTCTCTCTCTCGATTTCGGAACAAAAGCCCGCAGCTCACAGAGTTCGGGGGGGACTCACGCGAAAAATCTCCAGTTGATTCAGACGGAAAACTCCCAGCTCGAACGCCATTCTTTTGACCGGCAGCTCCGATATTTTCTCTCAAAAAAATCACGACCCTTAGCTCGAGTTTTAAGACGGCCGGAGCCCGATTTATTTCGGATCTCTCTCTCTCTCGGCCTCTCGATTTAAAAAAAAAACGGAAAACTCGTAGCTCGAACGCCCTCCCTCGGAACCGGTAGCTCGTTTGGCATCGAGACCCCAGAGCTCGGACAGTCCCTCGACTCGCCCTCGGCTCCCACGCCGACTTCGCCCTCAGCTCGGCTTCCCCGGCCCAACTCCCAGTCGAGCTCGTAGCTCCCACCGCTCGACTCCCCGGCTCTCTCTTCTTCCCCTCGCACGCGACTCGTCCCCGACGCCGACATCATCGCCCGATCCCTCTCCTTCTTCTCCATTTTTATTTTTATTTATTTATTTATTTATTTTGTAATCGGGTCCAGATCCCCATTGAACAGATACGCCCAGCCCAGCAGACCAACGCGGTCCGGTCCAGATCCTGCGGCCTAACAGCCACCCCAGCGGCGGCCCCGTCCAGCGGTAGTGGCCCGGTCCACCAGCGTCCAGCCCAGCTCGGTCCGTTCGGCCCATTCGGCCCAGTCCACCCCACCGGATTTCGGCCCGTCACAGCCCGGCCCAACTCGTCCAGCATTTTGTCTTTTATTATTATTTTTATTTACAGAATCACCCCTCAACTTCTCGAACTAGGTAAATTCTCGACTTAGCAGCATCTTTAGGGCTCCATTTCTGAATATTAATGTTTGATTGGATGGATGTGACGTGAAATGAACGTTCTTGGGTTGCGTGGTTGATCGGATTTGTCCCGAACTCGATTTTACAAACTTTCTGCTTGTCTCATTTCAGTCCTAAGGATGCATTTTTATTTTTTTCAGATCTTCCCCGAATTTTAAAATTCATTTCAGCCAAGGCCCAGCCATTTTTATCATTTTCCAATCAGTTCTTGAATTTTTCAGAATTTTTCAAACATCCTAAGGAACTTTTCGAGTTGTTTCATTTTAGTCCCGGGATAATTTTTCGCCCTTTCAGATCTGCCCCAAAATTGTAAAATTCGTTTCAGCCGAGTCTCAGCCATTTATAGCATTTTCCAATCGGTCCTTGAATTTTCCTGAATTTTCCAACCAGCCCAAAGAACTCTTCGAGTCGTTTCAGTTCAGTCCCTGGGCATTTTCACTTCCAGATCAGGCCGAATTTTCAAATTCGCTTCAAACAAGTCCTGGGATTTTTTTAACAGTTCAACAGTCCCCACAGTCCCCAATTTTTCAGGATTTTTAAATCAGTCCCTTGAAACTTTATCCGAATTTTCAAACCAGTCCCTGTTCTTTTAAAATTATTCAAATCAGTCCCTGGACATTTTTTAAGATATCCAACCCTTACCTACTTGGATCCCCGATCGACAACGTATGTGCCCCCTTTAAATATTTGTTCCTGTAATTATTTGTATACAACGTGATGATGCGTGCTCTTTGCATGATTTTTGCTCGCATGAATCGGTGCTGTTTTATCAATTTTATCAACATTATGTTTGCGTATGCTTGTATGTGTTTATCATGATCATAGCGGCACCGATTGTGTAAATTTGTATGTTTGTTGTGCTTGATGTGATAATGTGCTCCTGATCCGTGTTTAAATGCTTTATTTCTCGTTTTTAATCGAAACCTCACATGAATCGACTTAATCATGCAAACTCGACCTAAAACTAACTTTTAAATCCCAAGGCGGTCGGGAATTAGGATTCGCATCGGACGGTCTATCAATGATCGGCTCGACGGTCTGAAACTCGCATATTTAGAGCATTTGGCAAAACATTAATTAATTTAACCAATAATTCCACTAACGGGGTAATTGGGATGTTTGCATAATTAATTCACTCGGCCCTGATAATTTTGCACACGAATTGATAATAAATCGGTAACACGCGTCGATAGGTTGCAAACATGCGTTGGTGCCCTTTTCAAAACTTGCAAATTTTATAAAACTCGTGGACACGTGTTCGATGTGACATGGATGTCTAGGAAGGACTTGCGCGTCTCGACTCGAGGCCTCACCTGATTTCAGAAAACTCAGGTCGGGACGTGGAAGTTTTTCTTAGATCACTTTCCGGATAGATTAACCGATCTTTTGGCTCTTTTAGGGTTCTTGACAACCCCTGGAAGGTCTAGGGAATCGGTTAGCGCCGGTCACAGGCCGAGGTGGCCCGCACCGCGTAATCTCACTTTCCCGAAAATATTTTTACCTCAAGGGCAAAATCGTCTATTTGCAACTTAGCGACACCCCTAGGGTTAGAATAAGAGAAACATTATGGTATCAGGGTAGGGATGGGCTACCTATCTAGGCGCAGGTTCATCTGCATAGCCCGCTCTATCCGACCGATGAGTTTTTCGTTATTCTAGCGTAGTCTCGGGTAGTTAGTTCGGTGGATGGGCTCAAAATACAAATACCGGACTAATTGTGTACTTGGTTAAGACGAAAGCGGGCAATAGCGGGATAGGCACTAGGTTCTAGCTAGATTTACGGGTGGAATCAATGTTCGGTAATAACTTGTAATAACCATAGTGTCACAACATAGAACAATTCTAAAAGCAACCCACCAACACAAGACTTGACAACAGACGTCACGTACGTCAAGTCCTCGGAAAATAATGCCAAATGCGAAATATCTTCCCGATGCGATCCTTGATCGATTCGCACCTTGTACCCACTTTGTTTGTTTTAGGGTAGGATTTGTATGCCAAGATACCCCGGTTAATAATTGGTTAATTTACGTAAATTCGACAATAACAAAACCCCATTGTTTGTTTTATTTATATCCGCTTGTTAACATTCTTGCACTTGTTTGTTATGCGGATCGAGCCCGATCCTTTAGGGCACGATTCATAGGGGGTCCAACACCCCAATCGTAGATCACACGGGGTCCAATTCCCCTAACACTGAGCGCGCATCTTAATATCAATTTCGGTCTTTTCAAACCACACGGTGAGTACGAGTGGAATAATAACCCGAACGCGATTCGACCGGGATTCAGTTGTCGTAATCTGTATTTTACTTATTTGAGAGGACAATGTAAGGATTTATGTTGTACATTTATTCATGTAAGAATCCCGGTCGGAGTGTTCCTTTCGAATTTACGGTGTCAAAACGCGTAAGATTGAGCGGAACTTAATTAAGCGGTAATTAATTAAAATGGCAAGCCTAGACAAGCTAGAGTACCGATAGGGCATGCGAGATATAGGCTCGCATGTAACAGGACCTCCGAATTCGGAACCTCGGGTTTCGCAGACCATATGCCTTAGTAATTAGGTGTGCCCCATACCCCTAGACCCGGGTAACTTGTCGGCCATCGACCTTTCGGGTCGTAAAATGGCAAGTGGCGACTCCTTCTCACGTGCGTCCGTCGCGCGTCCCTAGGAAGGTGGACACTCCCAAGCCGCGTTGCATAGGCGCGCGCATGCGTGCCCCGACGAGATGAAATTCGGGTGCGCACAGCTTGGCGACTCCACTGGGATACTTAGAGGGTTCGGGCTCGTTCCCGCTTGCTTTGTTTGCTTGTTATTTACCGCTTTCCGCATTTCCTGCTTATCTACTTTGCGCACTTTTATTTCCCGCACATGCATTGCATATCATACTAGCTTCTAGGTACCTATGGGTCGCGTCCCACGACCGGTAATAGGAGCATAGGTTAGATAGGGGTTCCGAGTAAGGGTACGTCGCGCGGTTGGACCGTCGATTAGGCCCCCAAGATCCCCGCCCGATTTCAAGGAATTGACACCCTTGAGTGGGGAGCCCCCATCCTTACGTAGCACGGTCCCTGTAGCACTAAACCATGCGTTCTGCAGGAGCTCCATGCCATCCTCCAACCCCCGGCTTCGACGAACAGTCCATCGAGTCGGCCTGCGTGCCACTTGAGTCTTTTCTGTTTCAAGAGCTATGTACCTTTGTAATTATACTAAGCCGTGGGCATTTACTTTCTTCGCACACATGCATCTTATGTTTTACAAAATTAGGGTGCCATTCATATTGACGAGTGGTAAGTCGATCTTCCTTTCGTCTTGGTAAGAGACGCCTCACTCGTCTTCTTGCTCGCACCTCGATAGAACCCGCCAATCTACGAGGACCTCACCGACTCTCCACAGGATGCATGCCACACGTCTCCCAGGACACCCTTTCCTTCGAGCACATCCAGTATGATCGACCTCACCACAACACTATGATCGATCACTGAGAGATTGCTGATTGATGAGGTATTCGTCGGCCAACCACAACTTCAGAAGGGGCCTGCACGAACGAACGCCGTCTTAGAGAGGTCTAGGAAGAAGGCTCGTAGGACCCACACATGCGCTCTATGATAGATGTCTCCGCAAGGCTCTCGCCTAGACCGGTGCTTCCAATGCCGCGCTCGCTCAAATTTCGAGTGTAGTGGAAGATCAGCTTAGGGCTTTACTTTACAAAATTTACATTGTACTTTGATCGTTTTGAATCAA
>NW_022204300.1:0-86049 GCF_007655135.1 Punica granatum
GCGGGTGCAAAGTGCAACCGTTGGCTGCACCAAAAACGCTTTTTCTTACCTTTTTCTTCCTTTCTTTCGTTCTTCGCTTTCACTCTCTCTCTCTCTCTCTCTCTTTGTAAAAGGCTTGATCCGATCTCCAAACCTCTGTTGCTTGCAATTTGTGTTTCGCACGCTCCACAATCATATTTATCTGCCCGTCAGTCTCCTCTGCCCGCTTCTGATCTCCGAACGATACGATTGCCGCGTTGTCGATTGATTGAATTTCTTGTTGTTGGGTTCTCCTTCTTGAACTTCTTGATCATCCCTGTCGATCGACACAGTAAGTTCTTGTCGCCGAAACCAAATGTCCCCTCATTTGCTTTCCGGGCATCTGAGAAAGTTTCCGACTTTAACCGCAGATGCAATGCAATGTCATGTATGGTGGATGGAAAGTTTGCAACTTCTTGGCATGCCCATCTGCTTGGTTTTTATCCAATTGATGCCTTGTTTCTCCTCTGTTTTCATTGTCCTGGTATGCTCTTGAATCGGGTCGTGGAACATATTCTGCATTGGTGAAGAAATCAATGAGGTTTCGGCATGGAAATGCCTTCGTGGAGTTTGGCCTTTTTCCTGTTAATCCCAATTTAGTGGCCAGGGTTCCGATTCCCTGACGAAATCATGACCATATAAGAGAAAATTTGGATGCAATGCGATACATTCAGGACTCGAGCTAGTTTGAATTCGAAACTGAGAAAGTTTGCATAAAATGTGCTAAAGTTATCAGATTATCGGGTGATTGGTCTTTAGTGGTGTCATCAACTCTGAAGCTAGTCATTGCTCATCCTGTTAATCAAATACATCTAAAACCCATAGCTGATTCGATCTAGACGTGAACTCTTTTGTTGCTAGCCAGGCTTTCTTTCTTGTCACTTCATCACTTAAGCCATGACCACCGAGCTCCTGGATATTCAACCCCGCGAGCTCAAGTTCACATGTAAGTTTACCTTGACTAATCCATCTGCTTTTCCAGTATTAACTCGAATTCTAAGTCAAGTAGATTTTATGCTTTTGAAGTTGGTTGTTATTATCTCGAGATATAATTAAACCGAAATTTTCTTTTTTCTTTTTTTTTTAATTGTATGGATACTTAATACATATCTGATGCTAAGGATTCTTTTCTTTTCTCTGTGACTGCATACTGTAGTTGAATTGAAGAAACAGAGTTCGTGCTCAATTATACTCAGCAACAAGACTGAACAGCATGTTGCTTTCAAGGCAAGTCGTCTTATTTTCACGTGTCTACAATCGTATGCTTGTCCTGAGTGCAACGCCATTGCTGCGATCTATATGTTCTATTCAGTACTGTTGAGAAGAAATTTCGATGAAGTTCATGTTTTCAGTTGCATGTTTCATTTCTTGACGATTGGTTGGATAACCGATGATTCCAGGTTAAGACCACATCACCAAAGAAATACTGCGTACGACCCAACAGCGGTGTCATCAAACCAAAATCTTCATGTGACTTTACAGGTGAGTGATTTAACCAACACTCTAATTTTACGGCTTTACTTCAATCTGATTCACTGTACAGTCCGTCTTATACTTCAGATGATGAATTTGATACATTTTATTTGAGAGGTTCTTCTTTCACCATTGATTATTTTGCTGCAGTAACAATGCAAGCTCAGAGGGTAGCACCTCCGGAGATGAAATGCAAAGACAAATTCTTGGTGCAGAGCACCATCGTTCCATTCGGAACTAGTGAAGAGGAAATAACTTCTGATTTGGTGAGAAGAGTCTCTAGTATCTGTTTTTAATACATTTGTTTACAGCAGAACGGTTCGACTTAATCCATTTTCTGTCTTCAGTTTGCCAAAGGAAGTGGGAAGTATGTTGAAGAGAGGAAGATAAGAGTGTCACTCGTTAGTCCGGTCGAATCTGCAGTACTACTGCCAATCAATGGAGGTCAGAAGCAGGACCCTTGCCCGGAAGCTTCGCTACTGAGTGATAGAGTCCCCAGTGGGATTGAAAACATCCCTCCGCCTCACACAGTAAGAGAAACCGAAAAATAATTCAATCGTCGTGTGGCTGTGGAAATGGGATTCAGTTTTCTGTTTTCTTTTACGAATTTTCCAGTGACACGGGCAACACTTCATTCTTTCATCCAAAGAAACATCTAACCGGAAATCCAACCTTACCTTCTTATATTTCCTGGAAATCGAAAACTGTGGTACCAACTCGACATTGTTTTAACTTATCGAACATTTCAATATTCCTAAGCATGCATGTTATCTTTTGTGTAGGTGTCTGAGGATATGGAGGGATTGGATGCAGGGAAGGCCTCAGTCGGCCATCAGGAAGAAACCAACGAGACAGAGCCAACGACATTTTGGCACGAGGACGAACTTAAAATTTATCAGAACATTCAGTACCCAAACTCAGCAGAGGACTTGGAGGGATTGAAATCGAAGCTCAGAGTGATGGACTCAAAACTGAGAGAGGTGCGTTCATTCAGCTTCTAATTGATTCTCCTACATCCAGTTCCGAAGAAGATAACGCGCAGAGCATGTCACGGGATATTGCAGGCTGAACGTACTATTGTGAAGCTAACAGAAGAGAGAAGAGTGACAAACCGGGAGAGGGAAAAACTCAAGCGCGATTTGGTAAACTCATTACTAATATCAATTCTGTCCAACAATCAGTGATCAATTAATACTTGTTCGGTTGTGCTTGAAACTGCGATCCATCTACAATAAATCGCTGTTTCTCTCCCGATTGCAGGAGATGTTGAGGAAGAGCCGGCCGAAGAAAGCTCAAGTGGGTTTTCCTTTGCTCTATGTATGCACGGTTGCTCTTATTAGCATGGTCGTGGGATATTTGGCCCATACTTAGCACTGGCAACTTTTACTGTCGCCGTACATCCTCCGAGAATCCGGTGATGCAAGACATTGGCCTGCTTGTATGTCTTGACGGATGTCCAGTAACGAACTTTCCATTGCCCAGCTTCAATGGCGGTGCTTCCATTTCAATGGAAACAATAGGAAGTTTTGGGCAATTTTCTCGCTGTTGATGATCGCAATGATAGTGGCCCGATGAGTACTCGAAATTCATTCGGTATAGTATCGATGGACTAAAAAAGCCTCATGTTGCACCTTAGTAGACTAGAATATTAATATAAACATTATCCTGACAAAATTCAATTCGGGTGGCTTACAAACTACACAAAATCGCATTGATAGAACCCAGCACACATTATATAGACACAAGCATTTTTTATTATCTAGCAAAACCAGAGCAACAGGCAAATACCAGTTATGCCGAGAAACCTTCTCCAGAAAAGTTCGAGCCTTAGATTGGCATTTGAACCGTCATCCGCAATATCTTACCTACAACAACACGTCACTATGAATGGCTGCTCTGTACATTCTCTCTCGAAGGACCTTGTTGAAGGACCTCTACCGCCACTGAGGGTTGTCGCGCTCGGTCGGCGACCCAGGGACAAAAGGGACGAAGCCCCGTCCTCCGAAGACAGGGCGCATGAAAGAGTCGTCGAACTTCCGCCAGTAGTGATGCACGCTCCGGCTCGGTGTGGTCAGGAGCATGCGAAGGCTCGACGGGCGGGGAACGTTCTGGCCGTTGGATTCCGAGCACTGCCCGTTGCTGAGGAGTGGTTCGATGATGAAGGATTTTGGGGAGGATGGCTCAGAGGAAGTCATGCTTGTGAAATGCTTTGGCGAAGGGAGCAAGTACCGGACCAGAGGTTTAGTGATCAGCCCAAACACCTGCAACTCCGATAATGTCAACTGAGCAGAGATTTTCCTGAGAAACATAAGAATGGAATCCCGATCCAGTTTTTAAGAATAAGGGTCTTACCATAGTGCTGAATAGAACAACTGTAATGGTACTCGTGATCATGAATGCGTTCTTGCGGAGTTTTGCATCGGACTGAGTGAACTGCAGGCATAGTATTCACGGATCAGATGCCTTGCAGAATAAGGAGTCTATCCCGCAGGAGAACTCTAACATCCCGAACATATCCATATGTACATCCATTTTTCTGTTTCTTATGCTTACCTTATTATAAGCAAGAGCCATAGAAACAGCTCCGCGCATGAGGCCAGCCCACCAAATTGTGATCTGAAAATCAAATCATAGTTTACACAATTTAGAAATGGCTGCCCTGGTAACCACTGCAAATAGAGCATGAGAGGGAGGGGGGGGGAGGAGAGGGAGAGGGAGAGGGAGATCGATCCCACCTGTTGCTTCCAGTCGATTTTGTCGTACTTGGACTTCTTAGTCAAGTTCGACAGGAATGATAATGGGAAAACAAAGGCTGCCCTCCCAAGTAAAACCAGTCCCAAGAGTATCGAGCTCAGCTTGACTGATTTTGCTGGACTGGAGATGAATGAAGAGCAGTAAAGAAAGCAATATTTTCACATAATTGAACTGCTTTATCTCAAAGGAAATGAAGAAAAGTGAGTCTCATGCTGACCTATCACTGACGAGCTTCCATCTCTCAATATCCAATGCATCCATCCCAACATAAAGGAATATGAAAATCTCCGCTACAAACGATAAAGTTGCAAAGGTATGCCTGCATTATATGGCCAAAACAGAATAATTTTAATCATTCGCTTACTCTTATGGTGAAAAGGGGGGGAAAATTACGATTTTTCTAAGGACATTGTACGGACTTGGTCGTTACTCTTGAACTCTCAGTGACATTATGCCAGGTGTAGTGAGACATCACGATCCCACAGAAAAACACGGTGAGGATGGCACTTAAATTGCAGAGCTGAACAAACAAATTTTAAGAATTTCATTGACCCAGAAATGATCAAAAAGTTAGAAGAAAGAGATTGAATCATTGTCCTCAGAAACAAAGAACCGAAAGTTACAGAAGAAATCCTTACTTCGGCGAGCATATATGAGAAGTAGGCCATGAGCATCATGAGAGCAACTTCACGATCTGTAGAGTGCCTAATTTGTGAAGAAAACAATGCATAAGATCACAACTGCAGATTTTACAAACAGGACCAACTGGTTTAACATAATGACACTAATCCCGACTCCACGAACCTGCCAAAGTAGAGCTTCTTGATTATGTAGGCACTAAGCAGTCCTGCCTGCAGTTTTATAGAGCATTACATGATCATAAGATAATAACTTTAATCAATAAGCAGAGATTCAATGCGCGCGCGCGAGAGAGAGAGAGAGAGAGTCACCAAAACTCCGAGCAAGGTGCTCGAGATGAACAAGTACAAGAAATTGCCGATGAACTGGAAAGCCGTTTTCGAGTTGATATTGGACAGATCGAAGCTCTGAATAGCGTTGAAGAGCACCACTGAAGTTGCATCATTAACAACTCCTCCCCGAAGACAACACTGTAAAGCAATGGTGTCTCGTCCTGATTAAGCACCTGCAGAAAGGTTCAAATTTCAAATTAATAACAAAGTATATAGCCGTCAGAGAGTACCAAACAGGAAGGACAGTTCAGAAAATTTTAGTTTATACCTGCAAGGTACAGACAGAATCTGTCGCAGAAAATATTGCCCCGATTGCTGCAACAAAGAGAATGAGATCAGCAGAGACATAAGAGAAACTGCTTAGTGAAAAAAAACAGATCAATGTAGACAGAGAGGTTATGCTATATGTACCAAGATAATCTCCCAGGCTCATCTCGAGGGCACTGATATTCAGCAGTTTATTCAAGATATACATAGCACCTAAATCAAATACCAGACTCACAATTATTAGCAAACATACAGAGACAGAAAATTGGTTTTTTTTTCGACTGATCATTTAGAAATAGAAGCAGAATTGACTGATCAGGTTTGTATTGCAAGACCTCCTATAGTCCCAAACATGATAATAACTCAGATATATTTAAGGAGCAATTCTTGAGCATTACCTAATGATATGATGAAGAATGATATAAGAGTGCCCACTGCACCGAAGAGCATGATTGTCATGAAATTGCGGAAGAACTGCTTTTTCTTCACACTTGAAACCTGATGAACAAACAAAAGATATATCATATCGTAATCATCTATTGAAATTACAAAAACAGCTAGTCTTACAGCTAAGTTTACATACATTGCACCAAATCTCATAGGGTATGATTGCATTTTTTTCTCAATGCTCCTCAATTGATGGTGCACTAGAATGAACAGTCTCAAGACCTGAATAAACTTTCAGACCTTTCAACACCTGATGTTGTATAACTTAGTTCGTCTTCTAAAGTCACACCAACTATAGCAATGTTGTACGTGGAAATCTCAACTGCTATAGCCATGCATAAGTATTCCTCGCATGAAATCTAAGGTTAGTAGTTCTCCACGACAAGTGAACGATCTTAAGTATTTCAACTAAATACCTGGTTCTAGGGAGGTCCAGTAAAGGGTAATCTGCATTGCAAGTAAATGAACTGACATGTTATTTATGCTCAACCCAAGTTCATAACATCAGCAGTTTTGCACTTAGAAAACATAAACCAGATTTTATATGGAACAAATCGATGTAACTACAGAAACGTGTGACCACCATTCAATGCATAAGTGCAAAATCAGATCATATCCCATATCCATCAAACAGGTTATAACTACATTAACAAATTAAGATATACGTACATGAAAGAAATTCGAGTTCAAAATCCTGTCTTAACCCCGCGTTGATATTATAGGTGGAAGAAGATAGATGAAGAAGACATCTTCGCTGAACACTAGAAGGTGCGAGCTTTTCCATCTAGTTGTAAGCAAGATAACCACTCCCGTGCATAGACCCTGCACCAAAACTCGAATTACCAAATAATCAAATGCAAGTGGTACAAGTGTAAACGGAGCATCCAACCCAATATAAACTCACTATCACGAGGGCGGTAATGGACTCATTCATCCACCGGTTCTCCTCCAACAAATGGCCAATCACAATACACGCGCAGAGAAGGGCCACAAAGGGTCATGGACACGACCGAAGCATGGTCAGACGTTGAGACCATCCCCAGTTTGGTTAAAATGTGAGAAATTGCACTGATTGCCATTGTTGCAATGCAGAGGAAGTAAACTAAGGAAAACCCAGTTGGCAAAACAGATCCCTCGATCAATAACCGGTAATTCTAGCAATCCACTGCAAAATCATCCCCAAATCGGATCTCAGGAATCCAGCTTACACCCTTCACGTCCTGATAAGCTCGCAGTTAGGCAAACCTGCAAAATGAGATTTTGACATCAGCACAGTCATACATATACTGACTCATCGGATCAACAAGAAGGAGAAACATAAAAAGGGCACTCTTTTACAAAGTGAACGTGCTAAACCAAGAGAAGTGACTAGCACCCATTAAACTCAAGCATCAATTCTTCTTGATCATGACCTCTGTCAACTGAATCAGCACGGCAGTAAATCCAAGAAATCATGACAAGCTCGAGCCACTGTATCTGCACAGCTAGCTAGAGAGAATTACCCAACTAAAATATTCTTAGCCCGATCCAATCTACCATGGAACCAAAGACCCACAGAGCGAGAGACTAGACTAGAGAGATAGAGTTGCCCCTCTACACACTCACCCAGAGAAGCGCTGGAGAGAGAGAGAGAGAGAGGGAGAGAGAGACGGGGGATTGAATAATGGTTGACCGTTGATTGAAGATCTGGGAAGAAATTTTGTTTGATATTCGGGATACTGTCTTCTGTCTGATGAGTTCAGCTCAGCTGCTGGTTTTTGGAAGCTTTATTACCCTGAGCAGAAGGAGAGAGGAGAGAGATTGGGATCGTGGGCATAGAAGAAATGAGCTCCAAAATGACAGAGGCGGCATCCCATCTACCTCTCTCTCTCTCTCTCCCTCCCCTCCCTCATCAAATTCAATTCATTTCAGTCAATCATTCTGTCGTTTTTACGAGACACGACAAAATCCATTTTCCCTTTGTTTCGTTGTACTGCCATCCCCAGAAAGGAATCTCCTTTCCATTTTCTCTTTCGCGACATTTTTTTTCCTACGGCAAACCACAATCCAATTTGAACTGAAACTCGACATGTGTCATGTTCCTCTTCACATCATCACGTGTTTAATTTGCTGTTATGACACGTTCCGGTTTCAACTCCTACGTTTAAAGTTTATTTTAGTCCCGAAAAAAGAAAAAAAGAATATTCAACTAATGATAAAATGTTTTATCTTATCAAGATGCAGTACACTTTTAATTTTATTTTTTTAATGAAATCCTCGTTGATCTTAAGGGCTACGCTACGTAAGGGCTAAACAAAAGACCACTGAGTCCGTACGGTAGGAAATTTCAGATGTATAATTGACGGTATACCGAAGCCTAGGATGACTTGTTCCTTTTCTTTTTCCCTTTAGAACGAGTGGGCGAGATTGAAGATTCATATAAAAGAAGAAACAATGGGAATCTAGTTTAGATAAGGAGTTAGGGGGCCCATTTTCATTTTCAATCAACAACACATAAAATGTCCACTGATAATAGGATTGGTCTTGTTCACGGATGGTCTGGTCGTGAAGTAACCTCTCGTTGGCATATCGGGAGAAACTCTCATCTTTAAACTGAGCTCATTATTCGGAGAATACGATTCAATGTTTAATGATCATTCCGTAGTGATATTATTTTTGTGCTTCTCGAATCAGAAAGAACAATTGGATGAATAAGACTGCTTCAGTACACTTCACCACATGATCCGAGCGCTCTCAGAACATCCGGTTCGATCATGTCCCCATTTCATTTTTAAGACCAAAAAAAAAAAAAAAACTCTTCAGAGCCTATAGAAGAATTTCTTATTTCGCCAAGATGTTATTTACTTATAAATGGCATGTGCAGCCAAGAATATTTGGCCACGTATTGAATGTTAACAACTGGTCAAAAATAAATATTTGACGTGCTTCTCCTTACTTTATTAATCAGTTCAAATTAATTAATAATTATTAGTATTATGATACTATTTTAGGCTTCAGTAGGCATGACTGGTATTAGCGAAGAAAAGTAATTAAGAGTCTACCATACGAAGGCTTTGCATTATTATTCACGTAAGTGCGGACGAAATAATGGGCTCCGCGCCAAATTGATTGACGCATGCATGTGGGCTCCACGGCAGAAACAAAATTTATCAAATACGCACCAACTAAATTTAAACAAAATCTAGAAAAAAAAATACACAGATTAATAAAATTTGCCGACATTTGATTAGACAGAAAACGCCTTGATTAATAAAAAAATTGGGATAATTGTGGGTTTTGTCCTCTTAGGCTATCTCGAGTTGGCGCTTTCGCCCGGCCTCCCATTGCCAGCTGGCGATGTGGAGACACGCGTCTCTGGGAACGGCAGCCATGGAGCAAGCCGCCGCCATTGAGTCGATCTATGTTCTGGGTTTCTCCGCTACTTCTCTTCCCTTGCTCTCTCTCTCTCTTCCCTCCTCTTCTCTTCTATATGAGTTTTGGGTTTTAGGGTTCGATTCGAGTTCAGCGGGATAGATGTCACGGTAACCATGGGTTTCTAGGTTTGATTTGGGGTCTGATCTAATTAGGGTTTCATGGTGGTGAGGATGTGTTTGACGAGGATTTGAGGGGCGAAGCATGAGAAGCAGGATCAAAGACGGCATCGAAGGGAGAGAAGAGAGAGGTGGGGTAGTCGCAGTGGGCGACGGTGAGGAAGTCAGAGAGTCCGTTAACGGCCATGGAGAGCTCATGGAACGATGGAGGAGTAGAGGAAGTCAGAGAAGAAACGGATGGCCATGGTGAGGAAGATAGAGAAGGAACAATGGAGGAGGAGAGATATTATTTTAATTTTTTTGGTTGAGTATTAATTTAATTAATATAATATGTATGTTGGTTGAGACCAGAGGTTTGAGTTTAAGACTTACATCGGAGCAGGTGACTCTCTCTTTCTCGGAGTTTATCTTTATGGGACAAAGCACTTATGTGGCAATGTGAGATCCACTTCATAGACACCAAAAATAGATACCCATTTGAGATAGTCTTAGATAATCCTAGCGAGGTTTTTCTCTCGTGTCTTTGATGCTGACGTGACGTCGTCTGACGCCACATGTAAGAAACGTCCGTTAGGGCATCTACGATTCTCTCGTTTGGGAAACTGGTCTCACAAACGAGAGACCAACCAGTTGTTGTTGCGTGGTAGCTCCTAGGTCGATGCTGCGGCAGCTGTTCCGCTTTTTCATTTTTTTTATTTGAGTTAATAGCTTAAAAAAATATGAACTTTGATCACTTTTCAATTTTGGCACAAATTTTATTTTTTTGTCAAAAATACATGAACTTTGATATTCTTATCACGTTAGGCATTTATGTCATTTTTCGTCCATTTTGCTGGCTTGGCGAAAAAAGGTGTCTACGTGGTAAATGGCGTTATATCACTTCAGCAAAAAATTAAAAAAATAAAGGAAAAAAAGTGAGAAAAGTATTGGTCGGAGAAAGGGTGAAACATCGTCTCTCGATTAGAGTCTGTCGGTGATCCTAAAGGGCATCGACGAACCTAATTAGTGGAGTAGTGGACAGGCAGAATCGGAAGAATCCTCAAATTGGGGGATTCTCCTTATTTCGATGGGTGAGATCTCGATCCTAACCACCACCCTTAAGGATTCTCCCGATATCAGCGAATAGGGCTTCAATCCCGATCACCATCCCTTGATTGGGGTAGTCAACGTCCTTCAAGGTCATCGACGACCCCAATCGGGGTACGATGGCAAGTCAGGGCCTTTACCTTTTCTCCAATCAAAGCATTCTTATCTTTTGTTTTCTTTAAATTTTTTATTGTTATTACTAACATGGTGAAAAGGGTGTGTGAGGATCTGATACACCGAGACGGATTTCACCAGCTTCTCGGCTTCGGAGAAGTTGGTAGCTCAGAAGAGTCGGCAGATGAGGAACTGTGGGACCGGAAGGAGAGTGAGGGCGGCGGGGTCTACAGGAGGAAGTTGAAGAGGTTTAAGCAGGTGGAGGTGGGGATGTAGCGGTCGGAGAGGATCCGGTGGAGGGAAGGAAGTCAAGCTTAAAGAATAAATGGGTTGAGGAGAAGGAGGAGGTGGATAGCGGGAGTCTGAAAAGGTTTCTCGGCAGACGAGGGGGAGAGGGCGTCGGAACGATGACCCTTCTTGGCAGATAAGGATTTTTAATTTATTTTTTTGGTTGAACGTTAATTTAATTAATATAATAGTATATGGGTTATATGAAAGACCCATAAAGACAAGCACTGATAATTACCATGACAAATAAACCCTCAACCAGCCTCACATGGACCTTCATTGGGTGGAGGGGTTTCCATCTAAAAATTCCATTTTCTAAAAAAAATATATATATTTGGTCTGTAAATTAAAATTTAAAATCACTATATGGATTGATCAGAGTGATTTAACTTATTTAAGTAAAATCTCAAATTCAAATATTATGAATGAAAAAATATATATAATTAAAAGAGATTTATACCATTCGTGCTAGGACCCTGACTTGATCAGAGATTAGTCGTCCATTAAACTCCAGACGCCGGCCAGTGAACTCAAAAAAAAAAGAAAAAGACCGATAATATCCAGCAATTAGTTCCTCAATTCACTAGTGGCCACATGTGGAAAGTTCACACTGGGACACGTTGCTGCTGAGACAAGGTTGTCACATGTCCACGTTAAGAATGATCACTCGGTTGGACCATTTTGCTTATTTATTATTTTTATTATTTATTATTTGTTTGTGGGGAAATGAACGATAAAGTACATGAGGCTAAGTTATGTCCGGTGCGTGCAATCAAACAAGACGGGGACAAATTATTGACAATCGTACTAAAATTGGGAAAACTACTCAATCGACTGAATGCCTGAACATTGCCATCAAGTCGGGTATAGCCCGGTCAGTTAAGATCCATTTTCGCTTCCCGAATCGCCCTTCTTCTTCTCAAATAGTAAATTGCCATGGTCCTCTGGTCATCCGCTATCAGGAGCCGGAGTTCTTCATCAACCTTTCCACCCTCAATACACTGTACAACCTTTGGCGAGGCTACATTAGCCGTAGGTCACAAGACTTACGAGAATGACCCCCCTCTCCCCGTGTTACAAGATCTAATAGATACGAGTACATATCATAAAAGACATGATACTAAAATATCTTTAACGATGTATATGCTTCGACCGATATACCAACAATCATTGCCTGATGATGCAACCTTCACTGACCTCGCCCCGGTCACAGCCCACTGGAGCTAGAGCTTCCATTGATCATCACCATCCTCAACTACTGTTATGTGCAGACCACCGATCAGCACCTTCTGCTAACACCATCCACCGCTGGCAACCCCCACGAATTGTCCGTGGCCATCGAGGCTGTATTCGCTAGACCCCAATGCTGCAAGTATCATCATCGACCACCCCCTAAATAAGTGATTAATTAGTTTAATGTTAGTGTGCATCTTGATAGTGGTAAGGCACCTACCAAATACTCATATTATCGAATCCTATCCACTGATCTAGTGCCCAAAGTATCTTCCAACATTTTTATGTAAAATATCAATGGTTTTTGATAAAACTAATGGAAAGACCAAAATTAAAAGGGAGGGGGAAAAAATAAAGGGATTTCTAATGTTAGGGAAAAAATCTGTGGAACCAACACAGAAAGCAAAAATACAAACATAATCTAGATCTAGATTTTATAGTACATGAATTAATAATGATTCAATCTGACCAAAAATTCTTATCATCCCAATGGCTTACTCCATTCATAGTTTTGATCACGATTAGCAAAATTTTCCAATTAGTTTCAAAATAAGGCTACCTCTAATCGCCAGGACAAGATTGGATTTCCAATTGGGATCGAATGAGATTGAATTCCTATCGAATTTTAAAGTCCAATTTTGCGTTTGGAGTAATAAAAAAAATTCTAGAATTGGGCTATGAGGTTGAAATGACGATTCTATCCCACTTTTTTTTAAGATTTTAGAATTAATTTTAATTTATCAAAAGTAGAATAGTTTTGAAATTTACTTTTAAAAAAAAGTTTACAGAACAAATTGGGAGGTGTTGTGATGCCATATCTACCTACAAAGAGAGACAGAGAGAATAGGAAGATCATAGGCGGTGGTGGCCCAACGGCAAGCACCATCTCCCGATGGAGGTCGCCGGCGCTATATGAGACCGCCGACATAGGGCACCACCGCTCTCTTCAATTCTCCCAGTAGGCTTCTCCTTGGGAGTGGTAGAAATGGTAAATTATATTATAGTGGAAGAACATTGTTACCATTTCCGCCAAAATAATATCCTAATCCGGTTACAATTAACCCACATTCGCAGCAGGATATATATATATATATATATATATTATAATGGATATAATTTAGTTAATCATTTATTTTGTCCAGTTCTCCCAAATTTCTTATTTTAATCATAAGTAAACACAGAATAAGAATTGTTTATTAAAAAAAAACACACATAATTAGAATTTGCAAAATCCTATCTGGCATTATTCCGGTTAGCCAAACGCACCATAAGTCTCGGAAATTTGGTATTTCACTTTCAGGGGGTTAATTTCCATGGCCCGATTTAATGATTTTCGTTTTCAAGAAATGGGTATTTATGTGTATATATATATGGCCAAATATGGCTAGTTTTCCCCAGAGCACTCTAGACGAGAACGAGACAGAACCTATTTTTATATGGCGAAGAAAGAATTAAATTTGTAAAGAACGAATTAACTGTTTTTCCTAGCAGTAATCTTAGCTATAGACCACCAGAATACCTCAGAACTCATCTATTTAGCAAAGAAAAAAAATGTTTGTTAGATAATTTATGGATGTCCTTTAACAAAGAGCCAAAAGATAGGGCTTATTTTCTTGCATGTTTAAACAGCCTTGCAATATTTTTCAAAGAATCACATAAAGAGAATTTCAAGTTTTATGTTGTTTTTAAGGGACAAACTCCAGGTACTTTTTGCAACCTGGGTAGAAACCCACACGTCCATTGCATTATTGATGTTCTGCAGTCCCACTGAGTCGAAACTCATTGGTGAAGTGGCCCCACCATCGCTTCCTATAACATGGCAGCCAGCTTCTATGTACTCATAAAATGATCAAAAACAATTTCTGATGCCAAGGATCGGTGATGAACACCGCAATGGCGGAGCATGCTTAACCGGAGATCTATTAGAGATTCATACCTTAGAACTGGGTGAGGGGTTTTCCCCTTCTGGCCCTTGCTTGTTTACCAGAAAAACGAAGAAGTCTTTATCAATTAATTCTTCAGAACATAGGCACGATTAATAGAAGTAGGATGGAGGAGGAGATGAGGGGAGAAAGCCTTCGACTCTAGATTATGGGACATGGTGGAGTCCTAGGACATAGGACTACCTGGGTTGGTGTCCAGATGGCCTTGTGGGCTGCTGGCTGCTTCTTCACGGGCTTCATTACTCATCTGTGTTAAAGCGGCGAGATAATTGTCTGTGTCTTGGTCAAGGTCGACATCTTTGGTGCTTGAATTGGACCGTGGTGAGTCTGTCTGCATTGGCGGGGGCTGGAGACCACTCTTCCTGAGCATCATGGCTATCATTTCAGCCATTTCTTGTTTCTTCTTGGCCCTCTTTGCTTCTTTTCGGGCCTGATCTTCAGTTCTCATGGCATTAATCGTGGCCATGATGTCTTCTGGTAGGACTTGTTTAGTCCTCTGAGGTGTCTGGATAGCCTGGGCAGTTGATGATTCACAGATCACTATACCAGGCTGTGTGGTCTGTGCCGTAGTCTGTTCTACGGATAGAGTACTTTCTGGCAAACTCTCAGCCATCAAAGGTCTTGAGATCCCTGCCCTTGGCCTTTTGCAAGGGAGTAGGTGCGGCATTGCGGCATTCAATTGGGTCTCCGCACTGACCTGAGATGGCTGCGCCATCTGTGTCTGGCTTTGGGTTTGGGTTTGTGTTTGAGAGGGCTGTATTTGTGGGGGTATGGGAGTGGTGGATATGCAAGCTCTCTCAATCGCTCTTAGTCTTTCTATCTCTCTCTTTGCCGCACTCAACTCTCTCTGTAGGCGGTCATTCTCTTCTATCATCTTCATTTCCTCACTGGTATGTTTGTCCAAAGTGTAAGTGAGCCTTTTGATAGTCTGCTCATTACCTTGGCAGGAGGAACAAAAGAGTCCTGCCATTGTCTGTTCCCTGGAAGGTCCTTGGGAAGTGGATGCCTCCTGAGATGAATCTTGATAATGGCGTAGGGCTGGGCAAACATAATAGTTTATCCCAATCCTAGATCTTGCCACTGCAAAAGCTTCATGGAGAGTGTGATATCCCTCCCATTGGGCCTCTGAGAAGTCTTGGATTTGGTCTAAGACGTCCGTCCAGCTGTTGAAGACACCAGGCATCTGTCCGTTTAATACCACAAAAAATGGGTATCCTCCTTGTGGTGTAGTAGCAAAGTATTCTGCTAAACAATTCACCACATGGGAAAGTTTTTTTACATTTATTGGGTTAGCGTGTAGTCCGACCCAGAAATGGTCTAACAGGCATAATTGCTCCTTTGAGAAATTATTTCGATCTAGATGAGCCTTCTTAGGTCTATAAGACTGGTTTGAAGTCTGATATATGTCTAGGCTTAGATTCCCAAATTTTGCCTTCTCTCTTCCAAATTGCAATATTTGCATTTGGGCTGTTGATCGGCTTTGAGCAGGAACTGCTTGAGCCATTGTCCGATTTGTCAGTTGGGTCAAGCCCAATAAGTCCAGCCTCTGTTGTCGGCGTCTGGCTTCTCTGGTGAGAAGATCTGATGACTGCTGCTGGCCTGTTTGCCCCATCTGCAAAACAAAGTTGGTTATCTGTATAAGTCTTTTGTATGAGTCTTCTCCTGCCTTGCTATATACATACACAGCAGATTACGCAATATTTTTATCAGAAGATATGAAGCGAGAAAGAATATCAGCAAAATCATTTTCTTTCCCTTTTATATGTTCAAAATTTACCACTCTTCCGTGGCCTATTAGGGACATACACACGCCTCTCTCCTAGGCTTCAACTGCCCAATGACGGCAACCAGAGTTTTTTGGGTGAGATTAAAACCTTATTAAGATCTGGAATGCAGGGAAAACATGCAGAAGGAAAAAAAAAGAAAGAAGAATAAATATAACAAGAATATTATATTAAATTAATTCATACCTTTAAGATAAAAGGGTGGCCGTTCCCTACCGGAGGAACTTCCCGGAGAACCAAATGAGAGGGGATTAAGACGATATGAAAAAGTTCTTTATTGATCTGGAATGATTACAAAAGATGGAATGGATACAAGATGGAAGGGAGAGGAGAGGATGCTTAGAAGGCAATGGGTATGGTGCTTGAAAGCGCACTCCACTCATTTCTGCCTATTCCTGTCCTAAAGAGTTCTCTTTATAGACCCTTACAAACTCCGGTAGAAGTTAGATTTGCTTTCGTAGTGTTTAAGGAGTGTACGAACTGGATCTTTAACATAACACATATAGCACCTATCACGGCAATAACATTCACACAATTAAGATGCATTCCTCGACGCCGGGTTGGAGACTTACTTATGCACCTCTGGATGATCTTAAGTTTCATTGAAAAATAATGAAAGGTTTGTCAACATTTTTGAAAAAGATATAAATGAAAATAATGAAAAATTTGTAGGAATTTTCGATAACAAAATATCAGGACACGTGGCTCTATAATATGCACGCGAAGCCATTTTCATGTTTTAGTTAAATTGTGTTTATTCATTCCTATGTCCTATGAAATTTATAACAAAAAAACTAACGCGGTATTTTTAATATAAAGGCAATTTTAAAAAAAGTACATGAATGATTAAATACAGTAAGTCCATAAAAAAGAGGCATAAAGGCATTGTCATGTTTTTTTGAAATATAAAAGATGATTGAAATACTTTAATTCAAGAAGAAAAGTAAAAAAAAAATGGAAAGCGTAATAAGATGAATATTGGAGTTTTGATCCAGGGTCTTCGCTGTGACAAACAATGCATCTAATTGTAGAAAGCAAAGATCGTTCATAATCATTTTTTTGGTGAAATTATTTTTTGAAACGTTAGATTGCAATCAATGATGAATAAATAATTTTAATTTTACTTTTAAATACGTAAAAAGTCATTTATCATGAAAAGGAAAGAAAAATTGAGTAATGAAATATCTTTCTTTAAATTGTATTTACATATAAATTTTTTGTTTATATTTTTTGGTAAAAACATAGATGTCTTTATCCTATTGGCCAAGACTAATTTCATTCGGGCATCCATTGAACCTTGATTTCTAACCTTGATTTAAGAGATGCAAGTTTTTATTTGAATTTTAAGTGTTCGAATAAGTCATTCATAAAAAAAAGAGGAAGAAAAATGGGTGGATAAAATATCTTTCATTTAAACAGAAAAAGAACCTAGAAAATGGAAAAGGAAAATTTGAAAACAAACAAAAAAACTGCAAGGGAAAAGCGAAAATTAAAAACATATGAAAACAGTGAAGATCATTCACCCAAAAAAAAAGAGTGAAGATCAAAGGAAATATTCAAACACGACCAACGTGTAAAGTCAACGGACTTTTCCACCAGGTCAGGTAGAAGACCCCATAGAGGGTAGCTTAAATAATGGATACATCTCTTGTAGCTTAAGTATCTTCCGAGATTTTTATGTAAAATATCAATGGTTTTTTATAAAAACTAATGGAAAGACCAAAATTAAAAGCGAGGGGGAAAAAAAAGAGATTTGTAATGTTAGGGAAAAAAAATCTGTGGAACCAACACAGAAAGCAAAAATACAAACATAATCTAGATCTAGATTTTGTAGTGCAGTAATTAATAATGATTCAATCTGACAAAAATGCTTATCATCCCAATGGCTTACTCAATTCACAGTTTTGATCACGATTAGCAAAATTTTCCAATTAGTTTAACAATAAGGCTGCCTCTGATTGCCGGGACTAGATAGGATTTCCAATCGGTATTGGATGACATTGATTTCCAATCGAATCTTAAATTCCAATTTTCCATTTGGAGTAATAAAAAAAAATCTAAAATTGGGCTATGAGGTTGAAATGACGATTCTATCCCATTTTTTTTAATATTTTAGAATTATTTCTAATTTCTCAAAAATAGAATAGCTTTGAAATTTATTTTTAGACAAAATTTTATTGAGCAAATTGGGAGGTATTGTGATGTCCTATCTATTCGCAAAGGGAGAGATAGAGAGAGAATTAGAAGATCATAGGCGGTGGTGGCCCAACGGCAAGCACCACCTCCCGACTGAGATCGCCAGCGCTATATGATGCCGCCGACATAGGGCACCACCGCTCTCTCCAATTCTCCCAGTAAGTTTCTTCTTTTAAGTGGTAGAAATGGTAAAATAATATTATAGTGGAAGGACATTGTTGCCATTTCGTCCAAATTAATATCCTAGTCCGGTTATAATTAGTCCACCTTCTCAGCAGGATAATTTAGTTTATGTATATATATATATAATGGGTATAATTTAGTCAATCATTTATTCTGTCCAGTTCTCCCAAATATCCTATTCTAATCATAAGTAAACAAAGAATAAGAATTGTTTATAAAAAAAAAAAAGACACAGAATAAGAGTTTGCAAAATCCTATCTGGCATTATTCCAATTAACCAAACGCATCATAAGTCTCAGGAATTCGATATTTCACGTTCAGGGGTTAATTTCTACGGTCCGATTTAATGATTTTCGTTTTCAAGAAATGGGCTGGGCTTCAGTCCATGTACAAATCCCAAATCAAATTGCTCTTGCCATGATCAATTTTATTTTCCACTTGTTTACTTATTCACACCAATTCACACAATTTCAGTCCTTGGTACATGATCAGAATATATGAACTCGAACGGCGTAAATATGACCAAATTTACTAACCTGGGAAGGGATCATATGCATGTCCAAAAATGATGATTAGCGGTTGAGGTGATCCCTCCACGGGGCACTTGTCGACCGAATTTCTGGTACTACGCACTCTTCTTCTATAGTATGGCCATGCCGATGATTTGTTCATTAGTGAAAGCCGTAACAACATATATATGACTGCTGCTATACTTATCAAAGCCAAGAGTCATTTTAGAATGCTTGGGTTGAAATACGACGATCTCGCAATTAATTGTGGGCTGATGACGCATACAATAAGTCGTATTTCAATCGTGGTAGACCTCTCCAAACAATAAACATACCCAATCAAACCAAACATCAAGAATTCGTACCTATATATACATATATATATACACATTTTCAAATCCATTTCTGGGTCAGCCATTTTGTTTTGGTACTCTCGTCGTGCCATCCATTGACCAGTTAGAGGGATTCGGGAAGCCGACAACAGAACCATGAGTTTTTTTTTGTGAGAGTTTTTTTTTTAAATTAAACTGATCATATATATTGTATATATTTTAAATTAAACCTATCACGGCAATAACATTCACCCGATTAAGGTGCATTCCTCAAGGCCGAGTTGGAGACTTACTTTTGCCCCTCTGGATGATTTTACGTTTCATTGAAAAGTAATGAAAGGTTTGTCAAAATTTTTGAAAAAGATGTAAATGAAAAATAATGAAAAGTTTGTAGGAATTTTCGATAACAAAGTATCAGGACACGTGGCTCTATAATATGCACGCGAAGCCGTTTTCATGTTTTAGTTAATTTATGTTTACTCATTCCAATGCCCTATTATATAAGCATGAAATTTATAATAAAAAAACTAATTCAATATTTTTAATATAAAGGCATTTTTTTAAAAGTACAGGAATGATTAAATACAGTAAGTCCATAAAAAAGAGGCATAAAAGCATGGACATGTTTTGTAGAAATATAAAAGATGATTGAAATACTTTAACTCAAGAAGAAAAGTAAAAAAAAAAAAAGAAAAAGGAAAGCGTACTAAAATGAATATTGGAGTTTTGATCCGGAATCATGGCTGTAACAGACAATGCATGTAATTGCAGAAAGCAAAGGTCGTTTGTAATCATTTTTTTGGTGAAATTATTTTTTAAGACGATAGATTACAATCACTTATGAATAAATAATTCGAATTTTACTTTTAAGTATGTAAAAAGTCATTTATCAGGAAAATGAAAGAAAGATTCAGTAATGAAATATCTTTCTTTAAATTGTATTTACACAAGCTTTTTGTTTATATTTTTTTGGTAAAAATATAGATGTCTTTATCCTATTGGTCAAGACTACTTCCATTCAGCGTTCATTTAACCTTGATTTCCAACCTTGATTTGAGAGGTACAAGTTTTTATTTGAATTTTAAGTGTTTGAATAAGTTGTTCATAAAAAAAGGGGGAAGAAAAATGGGTGGATCAAATCTTTCATTAAAACGTAAAAAAAACCTGGAAAATGGAAAAGGAAAATTTGAAAACAATGAAAAAACTGAAATGGAAAAGCGAAAATTAAAAATATATGAAAACAGTGAAGATCGTTCACCCAAAAAAAAAAAAAAAAAGAATGCAGATCAAAGGAAAGATTCAAACACATGACCAACGTGTAAAAATCATCACTATTCCACCTGGTCAGGTACAAGACTCCATAAAGGGTCGCTTAAATAATGATACATCTCTTGTCGTTTAGCATGATGACGCATACATCCTTTGCTCTATAACTATAAGGACCCTTTCCCCTCAACATTTGTTAAAATGGATGCAAGTGACGTCTTGACGACAAATCTTTTGACGTGTTTATTTGCTGATTTCTTTCTTCTGTTTTGTTTTTTAAACGAAACTTAAAAGTTCACGAAAAATACGAGAGAGCCGTTGGCAACCTTAGACTGGATAGAGTCCCTATGAGGCTCATAGTTGTCCCTCGCATGTCACTCAATAAAGTCCTTCCCATGCCACTCAATCGTTCAACGAAATTCAATCCATTCACTCTTGACGGCAGAATTCAATGGATGGATTCACTCTTATGCTATTCAACAACTAATTCAGTCTTAACGCCATTCAACCGTGTCATTCTGAAATCATTCAAGCAGGTCCCTCGAGTCCAACCCACGCTAATGCTATCGCTCGGAAGAATCCCTTCTAACGCTGATGCCGACACCGATAGGAAGGAAGAGGAGCATCTCTTCAGGAGCGAGAGTTGTTCACCGTTGCTCAGTTCATCTCACCGTGTAGGTCGCGGCCTGCTTCTTGCCGCCAAAGGGTTATGACGAGCAATGATGATATCTACGGCAGTAATAGAGTCCAAGGGACTTCACTGGAGGTTGCAGCATGTCCTCTCTTTGTGGTATTTGATCTGATTCATGGTCGGATTCTCAGGAAATGGAGCCACCTCATAGTCATTCTCCATTGCTTCCCATAAATCACACCCTTCCATGTAAGCAGCCATCTCCAGTGCCCATGCTTGATAGTTCACACCCATCAAACACAGGTGGCGCCATACTAGGGAAGCTGCTTGAACCTGCTTCCATCTTCTTCTGACCTTCACTGGATGCAAAGACTCTTGATCAAGCAACTCACAGCCCCATAAGATCAATTGCAGCTCTGATACCACTGTTAGTTCCCTTATGCTTAGCATAGACAGTGCTTTAGTGCTAAGAACAAAATCAACTCTCTCATCTAATCCTCACAGTAGATCAGTAGAACTCGGTTAAGAAGAGAAAGGGAGTGCAGATAAGAGAAAAGGGAAACTGACTTAAGCTTTCATTCATACGAAAAATTTAGTTACATACACCGAAAACACCAGTTGAAACTTAAACAAAGAAGAAGGCAATAACTGCACCTAACCTGCAAAAACAGAACTCCAAAACAAATGCTAACTGATTCCTTAAAACCAGCAACTTAGGAAAACAAACAACTACTGACTTATGACCAACAAACAAACAAAAAACCGGACTAGTGCAGCAGCTCCGATGCACTTCATCTGATGCAGCTCCAACATCATGGCTATCATTTCAGCCATTTCTTGTTTCTTCTTGGCCCTCTTTGCTTCTTTTCGGGCCTGATCTTGAGTTCTCATGGCATTGATCGTGGCCATGATGTCTTCTGGGAGGACTTGTTCAGTCCTCTGAGGTGTCTGGATTGTTAACTCTCAATCTCACTGTATAAGTTTTCTTAAACGCTCAAATGCAAACAGAAATCTACGGTCTCTTGTGCATACCAGAATTCCGCACTTTCGTGTTTGTGCAGTAACTTTGAACCAAAGTACAGAAGGAGAAGGAGAGAAAGGAAGAGATGACGAACACTTAACTTTCATTCATCGAACAGAACAACAACATACAATGTTTGATACATCCCATACAAATAAAGACATGCTAACTGCTGGTAACTGCCCTACGGCTAGTTACATTCAAATTCAAATACAACATACACTTAACTGTCTAAAGGAAAACAACTGACTTCGGATAGGTTCCTTACATACAACACAAGTGACAGTAAAGAACAGACAGACATAACATGGATCAGTAACTCATCCACACTTCCAACATGGATTGCCTGGGAAGGTGATGATTCACAGATCACGATACCAGACTGTGTGGTCTGTGCCGTAGTCTGTACTACGGATAGAGTTTTTTGGCAAACTCTCAGCCATCAAAGGTCTTGAGATCTCTTTGCCCTTGGCCTTTTGCAAGGGAGTAGGTGCGGCATTGGGGCATTTAATTGGGTCGTCGCACTGACCTGAGATGGCCGCGCCATTTGTGCCAGGGTTTGTGTTTGTGCTTGAGAGGGTTGTGTTTGTGGGGGTACGAGAGTGGTGGATATGTAAGCTCTCTCAATCACTCTTAGCCTTTCTATCTCTCTCTTTGCCGCACTCAACTCTCTCTGTAGGCGGTCACTCTCTTCTATCATCTTCTTTTCCTCACTGGTCTGTTTGTCTAAGATGTAAGTGAGCCTTTTTATAGTCTCCTCATTATCTTGGCAGGAGGAGCAAGAGAGTTCTGCCATTGCCTGTTCCCCGGGAAATCCTTGGGAAGTGGATTCCTCCTGAGATGAGTCTTGATAATGGCGTAGGGCTGGGCAAACATAATAGTTTAGCCCAATCCTAGATCTTGCCACTGCAAAAGCTTCATGGAGAGTGTGATATCCCTTCCATTGGGCCTCTGGGAAGTCTTGGATTTGGTCAAAGACGTCCGTCCAGGTGTTGAAGACACCAGCCATCCGTCCGTTTAATACCACAAAAAATGGGTATCCTCCTTGTGTGTAGCAGCAAAGTATTCTGCTAAACAATTCACCACATGGGAAAGTTTTTTTACATCCATTGGGTTAGTGTGTAGTCCAACCCAGAAATGGTCTAACAGGCATAATTGTTCTTTAGAGAATTTATTTCGGCCCAGATGAGCCTTTGGTCTATAAGACAGGTTTGAGGTCTGATATATGACTAGGCTTAAACCCAAATTTTGCCTTATCTAGCCTTTGTTGTGGGCGTCTGGCTTCACTGGTGAGAAGATCTGATGATTGTTGCTGGCCTGAGGGCCTCATCTGCAAAACAAAGTTGGTTATCTGTATAAGTCTTTGTATGAGACTTCTACTGCCTTGCTGTATACATGCGCAGCAGACCATGCAATATTTTTATAAGAAGATATGAAGCGAGAAAGAATATCAGCAAAACTATTTTCTTTCCCTTTTATATGTTCAACATTTACCACTCTTCCGTGGCCTATTAGGGACTTACACACGCCTGTCTCCTAGGCTTCGACTGCCCTATGACGGCGACCAGAGTCAATTGGGTGAAATTAAAACCTTATTAAGATATGGAATGCAGGGAAAACGTGCAGAAGGAAAAAAGAATAAATATAACAAGAATATTATATTAAATTAATTCATACCTTTAAGATAAAAGGGTGGCCGTTCCCTCCTTGGGGAACTTCCCGGAGAGCCAAATGAGAGGGGATTAAGACAAAATGAAAAACTTCTTTGTTGATCTGGAATGATTACAAAAGATGGAATGGATACAAGATGGAAGGGAGAGGAGAGGATGCTTGGAAGGCTATGGGTATGGTGTTTGAGAGCACACTCCGCTCATTCTGCCTATTCCTGTCCTTAAGAGTTCCCTCTTATCAAAAGAAGTTAGATTGTCCCCATGGACACGACTTTCAACGTGTAAAGTTATCTTCTGAAAACTAAACGACGCACTTGCAAAAAGGAAGTCCATAAAAAAGAGGCATAAAAGCATTGGCATGTTTTGTCGAAATATAAAAGATGATTGAAATACTTTAATTCAAGGAGAAAAGTAAAAAATAAAATAAAATGGAAAGCGTAATAAAATGAATCTTGGAGTTTTGATCCAGGGTCTTGACTGTGACGGACAGTGCATCTAATTGCAAAAAGTAAAGATCGTTCATAATAATTTTTTGAGACGTTAAATTGCAATAAGCGATGAATAAATAATTAAATTTTATTTTTAAATACGTAAAAATTCATTTATCATGAAAAGGAAAGAAAATTGATTAATGAAATATCTTTTTTTAATTGTATTTACACATAACTTTTGGTTTTATATTTTTTTGGTAAAAACATAGATGTCTTTATATTATTGGCCAAGATTAATTCCATTCGGATATCCATTTAACCTTGATATCTAACCTTGATTTCAGAGATACAAGTTTTTATTTGAATTTGAAGTGTTCAAATAAGTCATCCATAAAAAAAAGGGAAGAAAAATGGGTGAATAAAATTTCTTTAATTAAAACGGAAAAAGAACCTGGAAAATGGAAAATGGAAAAGGAAATTTGAAAACAAATGAAAAAACTGAAAAGGAAAGCGAAAATTTAAAAATATGAAAACAGTGAAGATCATTCACCCAAAAAAAAAAAGAGTGACGATCAAAGGAAAGATTCAAACACAACACCAGGTCAGGTACAAGACTCCATAGAGGGTAGCTTAAATAATGGATACATCTCTTGTAGCTTAAGTATCTTCCGAGATTTTTATGTAAAATGTCAATGGTTTTTGATAAAACTAATGGAAAGACCAAAATTAAAAGGGTGGGGAAAAAAAGGGATTTGTAATGTTAGGGAAAAAATTCTGTGGAACCAACACAGAAAGCAAAAATACAAACATAATCTAGATCTAGATTTTATGGTACATTAATTAATAATGATTCAATCTGGCAAAAAATTCTAATTATCCCAATGGCTTTGATCACGATTAGGAAAATTTTCCAATTAGTTTCACAATAAGGCTGCCTCTGATCACCGAGACAAAATAGAATATCCAATCGGGATTGGATGAGATTGATTTTCTATCAATTTTAAAGTCCAATTTTGCGTTTGGAGTAATAAAAAAAATCTAGAATTGGGCTATGAGGTTGAAATGACGATTCTATCCCACTTTTTTAATATTTTAATTATTTCTAATTTCTCAAAAATAAAATAGCTGGAAAATTTATTTATAGAAAAAAGTTTAGGGAACAAATTGAGAGGTGTTGTGATGCCCTATCTATCCGCAAAGGGAGAGAGAGAGAATAGGAAGATCATAGGCAGTGGTGGCCCGACAGCGAACACCACCTTCCGATGGAGGCCGCCCGCGCTATATGAGGCCGCCGACTTAGGGCACCACCGCTCTCTCCAACTCTCCCAGTAAGTTTCTCCTTGTAAGTGGTAGAAATGGTAAATTATATTATAGTGGCAGGACATTGTTGCCATTTCGTCCAAATTAATATCCTAATCCGGTTATAATTAACCCACCTCCTGTCATTTATTCTGTCAAGTTCTCCCAGATATCCTATTCTAATCATAAGTAACACAGAATAAGATTTGTTTATTTTTTTTAATAAAAAACACAGAATAAGAATCTGCAAAATTCTATCTTGCATTATTCCGGTTAACCAAATGCATCATAAGTCTCAGAAATTCGATATTTCACGTTCAGGGGGTTAATTTCCATGGTCCGATTTAATGATTTTCGTATTCAAGAAATGGGCTGGGCTTCAGTCCATGTACAGATCCCAAATCAAGTTGCTCTTGCCATGATCAATCTTATTTTCCACTTGTTTACTCGATCACACGAATTCATACAATTTCGGTCCTTGGTACATGATCAGAATATATGAACTCGAACGGCGTATATATGACCAAATTTACTAACCCGGGAAGGGATCATCTGCGTGTCCAAAAATGATGATTAGGGGTTGAGGTGATCCCTTCACGGGGCACTTGTCGGCCGAATTTCTGGTACTACGCACTTTTCTTCTATATTATGGCCATGCTGATGATTTGTTTGTCAGTGAAAGCCGTAACTACATATGGATGACCGCTTTTATACTTATCAAAGCCAAGAGTCATTTTAGAATGCTCAGGTTGAGATACGAAGATCTCGCAATTAATCGGGGGCTGACTCTTTCTATATGGTTCAACCACAGGACTTCATAAAGCACACAATAAGTCGTATTTCAATCGTGGTAGAACTCTCCAAAAAATAAACATACCTAGTCAAACCAGACATCAAGAATTCATGTATATATATATAATAGAGAGAGAGAGAGAGTACACATTTCTAATTCATTATCAAATCCATTTCTGGGTCAGTCATTTTGTTTAGGTACTCTCGTCGTGCCATCCATTAACGAGTTAGAGAGATTCGGGAGGCCGACAAGAGAACCATGAGTTTGTTTCTTCTTCTTTTTTCGTGAGTTTTTTTAATTAAACTGATCATATATATTGTATATATTTCTTAATTCAAACGTTTATAGCATTGCTTTTTTTGGGTAATTAACGTTTATAGCATTGTTATTATGCTATATAGTAGGCATTTGTACGTTGATAATGCATTAATAAAATACCACGTACGTCCTCTGCTTTGAGAATAGGATAATCACCCTCCTAATTTAGCTAAAATAGTCGCTTAAATAGGGTCATGTGGAAAATTTTGATATGGAACTAAAATAAATATTAATTTTTTGAAAAATCAAAACAATATATAGCTGAAAATTAAAAAACTGTAAAACTGAAACAGAAGTTCACATGAAAAATAAAACGTCCAAGAGGGAGGGACAATGGTGGCCTCCGAGTCAGCAAAAAGGATCCTTTTTGCCCTTATGGTGTCATCTTTAACATAACATGTCATATCGCACTTATCACGTCAATAACATTCACACAATTAAGATGCATTCCTCGAAGCCGGGTTGGAGACTTACTTTTGCTCCTTTGGAAAAGTAATGAAAGGATTGTCAAAACTTTTGAAAAAGATATGAATGAAAAATAGTGAAAAGTTTGTAGGAAGTTTCAATAACAAAATATCAGGACATGTGGCTCTATAATATGCACGCGAAGCCGTTTTCATGTTTTAGTTCATTTGTGTTTACTCATTCCTATGTCCTTTATATAAGCATGAAATTTATAATAAAAAAACTAATTCAGTATTTTTAATATAAAGGCATTTTTTAAACAAGTACATGGATGATTAAATACAGTAAGTCCATAAAAAAGAGGAATAAAAACATTGGCATCTTTTGTAGAAATATAAAAGATGATTGAAATACTTTAATTCAAGAAGAAAATTTAAAAAATGAAAAGCGTAATAAAAAGAATATTTCCAGGGTCATGGTTGTGGCAGACAATGCATCTAATTGCAGAAAGCAAAGATTGTTCGTAATCATTTCTTTGGTGGAATTATTTTTTAAACGTTAAGATTGCAATCAGTGATGAATAAAAATTTGAATTTTACTTTGTATGTAAAAAGCCATTTATCAGGAAAAGAAAAGAAAGATTGAGTAATGAAATATCTTTCTTTAAATTGTATTTACAATAAACTTTTTGTTTTATATTTTTTTGGTAAAAACACAGATGTCATTATCCTATTGGCCAATACTAATTCCATTCGAGCGTCCAAGAAGCAAATTTCAGAAAGCAAGTTGTTTAATGAATTATTTAAACGTAAGATTGCAATTGGGGTGAATAAATATGATTTTATTTAAAACGGAAAAAGCCATGGAAAAGAAAGAAAATTGAAATGAAAAACTTTTTGTATTATAAACTTATATATTTGGTAAAAACACAGATGTCATTATCCTATTGGCCAATACTAATTCCATTCGAGCGTCCATGTAACCTACTTTCAGAGATGCAAGTTTTTATTTGAATTTCAACTGCTCGAATAAGTCATTCATAAAAAAAAAAGGAAGAAATATGGGGTGGATAAATATCTTAATTAAAACGGAAAAAGAACCTGGAAAATGGAAAAGGAAAATTCGAAACAAATGAAAAAACTGAAATGGAAAAGCGAAAATTAAAAACATATGAAAACTATGAAGATGATTCACCCCCAAAGAAAACAGAGTGAAGATCAAAGGAAAGATCGTCAATGAATGCATCTTATATGTGACTGCCCTGCTGTAATAGGCGCTATATGATGGGTGTGTTCAAATAAACCACATATAAGGGCATAAAACGATCCCTGTTCGTGACATTGTTAATCGAGCCCTGGGAAGTCGATAGGAGTCTCTCCCACGCACAACCGAGCGCCTCTAACGAAATTTATTCGATAATACCCTCGACAAAATTCAATCTATTCACTCTCACGCTATATCCAATTGATTCCCCTCACACCATTCAACGGAGCCATTCAACCAGGTCACTGGAGTCCCTCCTACAATAATGGTAACTATCAGAAGAATCCCCCTTTGATGCTAACACTGACTATCACCCTGATAGGAAAGAAGATGAGCTGCTCTTTAGGAACGACTATTCACTGTTGCTGGATTCGTCCTCACTGTGTCGGTCGCTGCGTTGTTGAGAAATGATTGCAATTCACTAGGATATACATAAAGGTCATGTGCAATATACATACAGGGATGGCGGCAGTAAGGAGGGAGGAGGGGCAACTGCCCCCCTTGCCATTCCAAGCTCCAATACATGTGTATATAAGATTATAACTTACGAAAATTTTACACCATAAAAAATTGAGAATTGCACCCCTCAAATACATTATGATCTGATTTTGTCTCCAAAGTTCTTACAAAAATTGTGAACTTGCCCCTACCAAAAATGGAATTTATGTTTATGATATTTTGAAATTACAAAGGCTAGTAACAAATCATCTTTTTTTTTAATAATAAAATCAACCTCCTCCAAAAATCTATAAGGCATAAAACTTAAATTTATTAAGATAGAAGAATTCACCAAAAAAAGAAGATTGAGAATATTTTGGCAATTTGAATATAGTCTTCTTATTATTTGTAAAGATTTGGAAATTAAATCTACATGATATTGAGAATAATATATCAATTTTTACTTGCGATACACCAATTATAGTTTTTTTGGCTCAGTAATTAATGATTGTCCATTAATATACCAAAAAACGAGTACAAGGTAAAATGTTCAAAAAAAATATTATTAAGATAGAAAAAAATACAGCAAATCCAACATATCACTGCAAGAAAAAAAAGAAATGTGACAAGAGCAAATCGATGAGAACAAATAAAATTGTAGAAAATCTTCCAAGCGCTGTACGTCTAATCCCAATGTTTTGAAATTAAACTTTACATGGACTCAGTCAATGCTGGGAAGTGCAGCCAAGTGCAACCCACATAAAACTGCTACTGTGTGAAAATAAAGGAGCAAAGCCAAGAGGGGTCTTGAACCGATACTTAGCATAGAAACCATTCACATATCACAATATCTATATCTAATCAATCAACTAGTCTAAAAAAGTCAAATCAAAATAGCTAGACATCATTGATCGGTTCAAATCGGCGACTATCATTTAGAAAATCAAACCAAATAAATCAACCTACATTAATCGGTTCAAACCAGCAACTATATTGGGTAGTGGAGACCCTATCAATATCAACAGAAAAAGGTGGAGCCAAAAAAGGTCAATATCTGCCGACAAATAGTCAGATAAATCATAACAGAGTTGTAATCCTTGAAATGGAGGGCTATCACAGGGTGGAGGCGGATTACCACAGAAAAGAACCGCAATCGGAGGGAAGGAAAAGAGCTGATCGGACATAAAGAGGATTTAGGAGGCCATCTCCTTTGTGACATGATCACCACTTGTCATGCGGCTGTGTAGCACCGACGTCGGAGCCACTACAATACCACCATTGAAGCTAGGCACCATCTTAATTCCTAAGACTAAGTTACTAGAGTGGGATCAAGCGCTATCCCCGACAGAGAGGGGAAACCACCACTACACGCCCATCGGAGACTGAGAAGAGGAGGAGGAAAGACTACTATGACTAGTGATGTACTGGTCCGTTTACCCTATATTTTTAGTGATGCTTGAACCCTACTTGTAAATGACCAGACCCTACCATGTTGAGATCTCATGGGTTCTAGGTACTCGTTTGGACCCTGTAATTTTTTTCTTGCCATCTTAAAAATAATAATTAAAGAAAAATCTAACATCAATTGTTACATTAAAATGGTCACATAATCAAGCATAAGCCATATACAAATTACAAAATTAGGCAGAATCAAAGGTAAGAAGCAGCAGTGATTCAAGTTGGTTATAGCTCATGGAAGTGCAGCAGCAGACGGCAGTGGCTCGTGGAAGCTATGACTTAAGGTGGTTATAGCTGGATCTGACGCAATAAGAAGAGCAGCGGGAGCAAAGCAGTTAATCGTGGCTAGTCTCAATCAACGAGAGAAGGCCACGATGAAGTGGTTGAGATCGATGGCAGAGGAAAACAATGGGGAAGAGGATGATGATGGTGCAACACATGAGGGCTAAAAGAGGCGAAGAGAGATGGCCTAGGGGTTTCACTTTTTCATTTTAATCAATTTAGTAACTTTATTATCTTCATATTGCATTGATTTATTATCATAAAAATAGCACATAAAATAGAAAAATAAAAAGGTTCTGGGCACTGGTTCTAATTATGATTATGGGTACTTGTAAGTAAAACCAGAACTGGAATCGGTAATTACCGGTTCCTGAAATTGTTATTGTGAACTTACCCATTAGGGTAGGTTCCTACCAGTTCCAGGTCTACCAAATACCATGCACACCCCTAACTACGACCTCCGGGCTGTCGTCAACACCAACTCCATAGTGGCCGCGGGTCTTCCGACCCAAACCTAAGAAGACGCCGTGTTCCCAAACCTTGTGGCCACCCTTGTTGAATTTTGCCCAAATCCGATCCTATAAGGCATCAATCTTACCGGATTTGAGGTCTCTATGAGCTAGCCTTGCCGGGAAAGTACCATCTTGGTTCGATTCGGTTGTATTATACTTGATCGAGCAAGGTCTTGGTCGGTTTGGGTAGGAGGAGAGCAACACAACAGTACAATAGAGAGGAAGAGGTAGTGCAGAGCAGCAACATAACGTCGGAGCCAAGGCTTGGCATGGTACAGTGGTTTGTCACCTTCGCCAGAACATCGGTGGGTCAGGCAGAGGACAATAGTGTCGGACATCCATCAGTCTGAGGGCAAGTAGGGGTGGCAATTCGTATCGTATCGTGTCTAAACAGGTTCGTGTCATCGAAGTCATAACCCGTACACAACATGATTATTAAACGGGTCAGGTTTGTACACGACACAATTATATCCGTGTCAACCCGTACACGACACGTTTAAACTCGTTTATCGAAACGTGTCATAATAGATACACGTATAGACGATACGATTATAACGGTTATCCGGACACGATAACCTGTTTATCTAATTAATCCGGTTACCCGGACACGTTAATCGACCTATTTATCCGATCAACCCGTTTACCCGGACACGTTAACACGACATGTTTATCCATTCAACCCGATTACCCAGACACATTAACACGACCTGCTTAAAGTTTTCCAAAAATGAATTGCATGTCAATGACTTCAATCCAAGAATCCTTCGCCAAAGAGATCCTTGTAATGTTATTGCTATCACAAGATTCTCGCATGGCTTCCATGCCACAAAAGGCATCCTTACCATCTCTAGTAACTTCCTTTTCGTGCCACCGGAAGTTCAAGAAAGACTTTGATTTTCCTCTTCAGAAGTAATCTCTTGGATGCTAAAACTATCTAAATCAGAAATTAGCTAATGCTCATCATCCACATCTACAACTCCTTCATCAGTACGATCTTCAGTTACCGATAGTCTATCACACTTTTTGGCTCCAATGCTCTCGATCTCGCGGCCTGTCCCCTCTATACTACACCAAGAGGGCTTCAGCAGCAAACCGGAAGGGAAAACTTTCCCCACTAACTTCCCATTGCAGCAATTGCACCTTGAAACGGTTTCTTCTTCTGCCACAGAAGTCAGAGAGCAATTCTCACACATTTCTTGGGACTTGGCCAATTTTTGGTGGCGGTGATAGTCGCCCAGTCCAGAAATCCCCAAGGCATGGCGATTGTGTTGGGAATTGGTGTATGCCCTAGAGGCAATCTATAATCAGTTCTGTAATATGATATCTATTTCATTATATTACGAGGCATATCTGTTATTGTGTAAGATTGCGCTAAATATGATTTTACACAAAATGTCCTTGGAATAGTAGGTTCAATAGGCATCAAGTGTACTTGATTGTGAGATCCTATAATTAATGAACATTATTCCTAAATGTCCATAGTCAAAGTATTCGTTAATTAGGACAACGACAATACGGTTAGACTAGTGTGAGTGTTGATTGATGACCAATCTCATAGGTCATGGATATGGAGATATCAAATCACACCACATGGTACATTAAGAGTAATGTGCTTGGACTGACCCACCATGAGATTGCTACATGGGTTGTTACGTGACTGTCATTAGCTACTCAAAGTGACTATAGTGTATGGTCCTTTTGACTTGAGGTCACCATAGATCCTACATGTAATGTCATATACTTTGATACTGTCAAACGCCACTGTATACAGATGGTTATAAAGACAGTTATTGTATACCACAGAGCATGGAGAGGAATGTGAGGATCAAATAGAATTTGTCCCTCCTACGAAACGGGAGCGATATCTCACGGCCACTTGGTGGTTAGTCTAAAAGTGTATGCATACCCAATGAGTCGATATAACGATATCGAGCTCATTTGTTCTGATAGACTTAACCGATAAACCAAGAAAGAGAAATATTGAGCCATACAAGGATGTCATCGACCATGCCTTGGGCTCATAAGATATAGGGGACAATGGATTATTTACAACACGGTAATATAGGTCACGAGGTTCGTCGAGAAATTGACTTTCGATTACTTGAGTAACGTGATGCATTGCTAGATGCCGCTCACTGTTTGTAATATTGAATAGAGATTTTGATATTACTATCAATAATTGGGAACCTACAGGTCACACACTACGCTAAATTGACGAGATATTTTGAAACAAATAAAATCGTCTAATAGAGATTAGATGATTTAGGATGTGACTAATTAATCGGATATTTAATGAGATTAAATTTGTCGATTAATTAGACCCGATTTGAATTAGATTAAATGGACTAATTGAAAATTGCACGATTAATGCGGGACACATGGGCCAATGGTTTAATGACATTTACTTGGACACATGTCACTTGAGCTTTGATTTTCCTTATCCCACATCGGCCAGGATTTAAATTGCTTCCTCCCCTGTGTTGCTTATAAAAGGGGGCAGAGTACATAGAATAGATATATTGATATATATAATGTGTGTAATCATATACTTTTTATATATAAAAGCAACACATATTATATGTGCTGATATATTGTGCGTGCATATAATATGCATATAAAGTATATATATAATTTGGGTTGAAATTGTTCAACTCAAATTAGGTCCATTAGTCTTAAAAATTTCGGTGTTGCACGGTGTTTCTTTTCGAGTGTTGGTCGCTAGCACCGCCGATCTCGAAGACTCGTCGACAAAGTCGGTGTGGACACCGGTAGAGGCGTCACGCGTGGGACGCTTGGTCGACAATTTTAATATTCCAGGTACGCTTTTATTTACTCTTATTCTCTATAGGTCTTGGAATTAGTTTTCATCACGGTAGGAAATTTTGAATTTCTGTTCCTTTTTTCGTTCCGTTGCTCCCCGTGACTAGCAGATTGCACATTATCATCCTTGATGGCTCTTTATGTCTCGCACGGTCCAGACATGGCCGATCCTAGAGCACTAGAGGCAAGGATGTTGAGGCCAAAGTAATCTGCGAACTGGCAAGAAGTAATAAACAAGGAGTTGAGGAGAGGAGGAATATCAAGACCCACTCAAGAACTGCATAAACAAGTATTACGGTGATCTTGTTCGTGTTCTGTGAAAGCATTGTTGCAAATCTATTTGCTGCGCATTTCTCTTCAGGAGGAGAAAGAGAGACAGATAGAAACTGATAGAGACCGAAAGAGTGGAAGAGAGGAGGGAAATGCCCGGGTCGGGATCGAGGTTGCGCGGAAGGGAAGAGGCCAAAAGGTACGGTGGAGACTGGATTTGCTGGGAGTCTGGAAGCAGCGCTACAGCAGAAGGAGGAAAGGATTGAAGGAAATTTAGTTAGGGAATTAGGAAGTTAGAGTTACATAAGGATATTTTGGTCAATTCATATACATAAATGGGTTAACAGGTTACAGTTACCATTAAGTAACACGATTAAAACGTTTAATAACATTTTAATCGTATATAATCGGGTTACACAGTTTCAATTCGGTAAGACACACTATTAATCGGTCCAAAACGGTTGGACCCGTTTAACCCGATATCAAAAATACCAATCCAAACCAAACCCGTTTAACTCCGTGTCGTGTAATCGTGTCGTATCAATTATTGCCGGCCCTAAGGCAAGGTAGAGTAAAGGGAGGTAAGGGAAGGGATGCCACCGGACATACCAAGTCGAAGCTGAACAAGCCGGCGACAGAGCTGTCTTTAGGGTTTTCTGACTAAGAATGAGTCTTCTAGAGAGAGATTTTAGTTTGTGAATGATTTTAGGGTTTAGGGTCATATGTTGGCATGATTTTTATGTTGCCTCCCCTGAACGAAATTTATGGTTCGTCCCAGTATAATACAAATATATATGTATATGTACATTATAATTAAGTACCATACCTACGTAGCATCGACGGTCGGTTCGTAGCTGGCCTGCTATGTATGTACCACACTTTTGTCAATAATTAATTATTGTGAAAAAGAAAAAATTGCAGAAGTATGAAGGAGCTAGCTAGGGTGTATATATGAAATTAGTAGCAGGCAGCTTAACTTGGCGGGCCAACCATTTCTTTTTGTCTTCTTGGTCCTTTTCATTGGATTTTTGTGTTCACACCTCATAATTGATAAATAAAAGCCTCTAACTATACTAATTTTGTAGTGAAAAAAATACGTGTGTATATTGTCTATAATTTAAAAAATCGAGTATTAAAGTATATGATCTCCCAACAAATGCGTTTCTTTGAATTCATGGTTGTTTGTTCCTCTAGGAAAGTTGAAATTTGCATTCCATTTAACTGACATTTTATTAGTTATAATGATGAATAAGGGTCTTCACATCTCTATTCAATATAGAGGTAGATGCATTAATCCCGCTTTCTTTCTTCCAGCTCCTAGGAATGCTTTTATTTATATCCTCCTTAAATATGAATGCCTTCAACTTTCGAAAGAAAAGATATTGCAAAGAAATTCTACTCCAATTAAAAATTGAGCCAGATCATCGGTGAAAAAATTGACGTAAATTATTAGTACCAATTACTTCCATCTGTGGAGGATATTGACTGATCGGTAGGTTGACCATCCAAATTAGCTCCACGATGCTCATTGACTTAGAAGGAGGTAGAGCATATTAGAATGAAATTCAAAACCTTTACATCTAAGTTAAGGATAAAACTGTGCACAAACCGCTCTTTCTTTTCAATCATATGGCCCTTAATTTCAAATGATTGGATATATTACACCTTTCTTTCTCCTCCTCCACAATTAATGGCACAACTCCCTCGGTGAGGTAGATGCATGCATCCTCAATGGTTGTATTTTTTCCTTCTTTTTTTGTTTTTTTTTTAATTTTGAATTAGACTTTAAGTTATAGTTTTTTTATCAGTTGATACTAATCCTTATATGAACTCGACCAATCCCGGTGATCACAAAGTGCAGTTTGCACTAAGAGGTACGTATATCTTGAATATGTTATTCTTTTTCACTATACACAAGTTAAAGCTAGCTTCCAACATCATGATAAATAGTCAGTGCGATGAAGCTAGATCCAGATGTCGATATATATATATATATATATATATATGTCTTCTGGTTAGAGATCACATCACATGGCCAGACCGCAGTGGCCCTGAACTGTTTATTTAATTATTATTTGATAATTTTTTATATTATATGTACCTTCCAATTTTATGGGTTAATTAATCTGAGCAACAACAATGGACTGAACAGAAGATAGACGATGAAGAATAATCCGGTACACGTGTTTGGGGCTTTTCTCTTTTGATATGATATGATGGTTAGTGGGATTATTAACAATTGAAGTATGCAGAGCAATAAATGGTTCTTTGAACCTTTTGATAAGATTAACTTAATGTCACTAAAAACAGGAATAAATTAGGTGTTGGAGCAGGCATTTGGATGGAGGGTACTAAAAAATAATCTCAATGTGATGAAACATGCGTAACATCAACTTGTTATTTTAAAATTCATATATGCAAGGCTACCCCTTAAACAAGAAAATCAACCGATATATACACACATAATTACATAAAATGCATAATCATTACCAATCCATCAATGCAAACGAAAAATTCTTAATCTCAAATAAAGGAGGGTTGCAACAACGAACATCGTCGATTGTGGTACACTTATAAAATCTATACCAAAATAAAACCATATTCACGAAATTATATATATTCATGCATTATATGTATACACACTTCCGGATAGGTATATTCATACATGTATTATATATACACATAGACAATCCAAATAGCGTGAGATTGGAATATAGATCCTAGATGGATCTGCCTAGTTTGTGATGGAATCGTACTGCCCCGTTTGATTTGTAAGTTTAATTTAGAACCATGATTTTGATGTAACTCAACACACTACACACAAAAAATACACGTTTCCCAAGTTAAATTTTATAATCTCATTTTATTTGTCATTTTCCACAATCAAAATCAAAATCAAAATCAAACTTACTTTAATTCTAAAATCAAACGCACCCTTAAATTTTATCGACTTTCAGAGTAAATTCTCATGATCAATCTTAAAGGAAAATGAAAAAATTAGGTCACTCATCATAAGGTGCACGTTAAGCATATATAAGTGCAACTGAGAATATAACATATTCCTTTTCCCTCTTTTCGACAAAAAGGAAAACAGATATTTTCCAAAAAGAAAATATCTGAGACTGAGATAAAGACCAGCTTCACGATTCCTGACAATAAATAACAATATACATATGCAGATTTCCAAATCTCAGTTTTGTTCCTCGTTTTCTCGCACGTTCCTTAATTTAATCAAAATACATATTATGAACCTAAACTTGAATTAATCGGCATCTACTCCACTTAAACATCAAATTGTGCAGATTATATATATATATATATATATATATACACACAGATATTTGGATAGCCTCCATCACACACACACATATAATATAATTCTTTTAGAAATATGAATATGAACATATTTAAATCTTATGCACTTGTCATCATCTTACTTAACCGGATATGGCCACCACATTAGTTCTATGTGAGCATGATTGGCAATTATGAAGCATAAGAACCATTATATTTCTTTATGTTCCGCCATTGAAAAATGTTAGCTTGCATTTCGTTTTAGAGTTGGATAAAGTTCCCCATTGAAAAAGTTAGCTTGCATTTCGTTTTAGAGTTGGATAAATGATTCAACTCAATTTGATTTTGTGAAATGATTATAAGTGTTGATAAATATATTGAAGTATGAATATATATATATGTGTGTGTGAAAGTAGATGGAAAATTAGTATTAAAAAATTAATTTTAAAATTATTAGGAAATGTATGTGTGAGAAAGTATTATTAAATAAAGTTTAAAAATAGTTAGAAAAAGTTTGAGTGAAGAAAATATAATTAATGGAACAAAAAGACAAAACAGTAATTATTATATTGTCGAATTTGAGAAAGAATAGAGTTGACTGGGTGGAGTTGGATTATGATTCAAAAAACAACAAAGCCGCACATCATTTCTGGTGATATATTTGATTAAAAAAATGCTGATGATATATTCTCTCTCTAGATATTTTTTCAGTATAATCCAGTTAAGTCTGGTTGGTCCACTAAGGGATAAAGTTTTTTCAGCGTAAATTTTCTTCAACCATAGAACTCGAATCCGAAAATTAGTTAAGGGGACAAGTATCTAACCTTGAACCAATCCACACTGATCTCTCTACATATTTTTGGACATATCTCTTGATTTTGCTGTTTTGTTATAAATTTTTATTATGGGAGAATTATATTTCTTTGCATTTTTCCATTTTCCACTCGGTTACACATACGGCAAGGGTTGGCAATAACCAAAACAAACCTATAGCTCGATAAACCAAACTCGCAGTGTCATGAATCTGATCAGAAACCAATCTCAAATATTGATCTGAATTGAAAAGAACTGATGTCTAGAAAATTTTACAAACCTGAAAATATTCAAGTGAGGGCGTATTACAATATAAAAATAAATATTAAGTATTTTTTAAAGATCATGCAATATTTATGAAAAAAAAAAAGGCAAAAGTCATGCATTTCTATTCTACTCTCAAAAGGTCGTGCTATATTTAAGAAAAAATATAAATGTCATGTATTTTGTACTATTTTCTAAAGGTCATGCTAGATTTAAAAAAAATATAAAGGTAGTGTTTTTCTTAGTAATTAACTATAATTTAAATGTAGTTACACAAATTGATCCAACTAGTACTCTTTGATCTGAATTCCCTGTAAACCAAAATCTCTGTACTAATGTCCATCCCTGACTCTTTGCGGGATTTTTTTTTATCATCAACCAATTAATTTAATTTAGGCGGATAATTGAATCATGAGTTCATACTTCTGTGAAGTTCATCTCGACCTAAAACAAATTATTTATCTGTTCGATACACAGTCGACATTAGCCAAACGGAGAGAAAAAAACAACCAAAAAAAGGGGGAGAAGGAAGAGATAGAGATGCATACATACACGTCTCATGCAGCTCAGATACAGACAATACAGGAATCTAGCGATAAATAATACAGCTCTATACGGCTGGATTAAGAGCAAAACAAATAAATAAATAAAATAAAAATAAAAGTAAGCTCATACATTAAAAAAAAAAAGGGAAAAAAACCACTTTCAACTCAACTTTACATACCTTTATCATTTCCGTCTTAAATCTCTTTTTTTTTTTCGTTCAATTTTATCCTAAACGTAACACAATTTGTTCACTTCAATCCTGCCATCTGGTTTTCCATCCAAAAATAAGTTTTCCATCCAAAATGCTTTCAGAAATTTAAAAAAAAATTAGAAATTTGAAAAAGAAGGGAATTGACAAATCATTGAAAAAGAATGGTAGGAGGGGAAGGCGGCGTGATCCCTCGATTTTGAGGGAGGAGGACCCGCCATCAGTAGCCCCTCACATGGCGAGGTCTCTGGCAGCCCCTAGAATCGCCGAAGACCCAGAAGGAGGAAGGGAGAGGCTGAAGACCTCGTCAGGGGAGGGCTACCACCTGCAAGCCCCCTCCCTTGGAATCGAGAGGATCTCGCCATGAACCCAGGATTTTGGTCGAGAGGGTGAGTCCTTAAGGGCAAAAGGAAAAGTACATTTGTCAAGTCAATGACGAATATATGTAATTTCACTGAAAATGAAAGAAAAACTTATAATTTTCCGTATAACGTCAAAATTTTAGGGGGCGATCGCCACCCACAACCCTCCTTGGTCCATGCCTAATGTCGCCCCCTTACCTTCTTTTTTTCCTATCAATTCGAAAATTATTTATATTTTTTAAAAATAGTTTGGACGGAAAAGTGACCTTTGGACATAATCTTGGACGGTAGGATGGAAGCCACCAAAATGTGCAATGTTAAGGGCGAATTCAAAAAAAGAAAAAAAAAGAAAAAGAGAACCTAAAATTCATTCTGAATGCCAGATGAACGAAGAATCTTATCTTATCTATCTTCAATCCAATCTTCAATGTTCATGTTGCTATCTTCTCATATGTTTGAGAAAATATATAATGATTGTTGTTGGTTTCTTTTCTTGGGGAACAACCGTGTCCCTTATGCATATATGTTCGTGATCCGCAAGAAATTGTCCATTGGTTATCAACCAATTAATTACTTACAATTTTGATAAAAACATATATTAACTTAAACGAATTAATCGCTAAAATTAAAAAGAAAATTACAACTTGATAAGTTAAGAGTTGTCAATATATTTTTCAACCCCCCCCAAAAAAAAACAAACAAAGAAAAAAAAAAAAACAAGGAGTTATCCATTTGTAATAGACAAAGATTTTTTTAGAAAATGCGTAATTTACATTGACACATTAGAAATTAGTCACTTGCAGAAATATAATCTGATACAAACTTCCAATTAATAGATGTGTGTGTGGTGTGTTTTTTTTTGGTGAAATGTAATTGATCGGTGTCGGATTCAAGAAAATAGACATCAAGTCTTACCTATCTTTGTGAAGTTGATGTCCTGTAATATGTAAGTACTTAATTAATTGTTAATACTAGATCATGACTAAGCTCTTTTCTCTTTACTCCACCCATAAATAAAACGAAGATAGTAGGCTAATATAAATGAAGTGTATTAGACTGCAAAATTGTTCAGGATCTCTTCGCTCATATTTCTATATTATCCATTTCAAATCAAGTTTTGTCGTCTCATTTTCAATTTGTCCCAGTATCTACACCAATTATAAATTTGTCAATTTTCTCTAGTTGTATGACAAAGCACTCCATCATATACACTAGTTTAAATCAGATGACACTTACCATTTGTTCAATTTGTTTGCCACTAAGTTTGTATAGGTGTTTCTTTTCTTAACGGACACGAAGAATAGATTTCAAATCTGAATGAAAAATGATTGGAAGAATAATTCTTCTCCATTTTCCTGGATTTTTAAAATTATTTATATCATTTTGGGTTTAACTATCGTAATAATTAATAGGAAATAATTTATCATCTTGAATTTTAATATGTGAATAAGATATTAGATATAATATTTCAATTTATCTGTTATTGCGCCTAGTGAGCCTTAGGTCGGGATAAATTCATGTAGACTTTGAAAGAAAATAACTAATTAAAAAATATTTTCTTTTATTAATTTATGACAAGCCAAAGCAAGGAAATTTTACGGAGATAATGGCTCTTTGATTGCGAAAATATAATACAAAATGGATATTCTAATAAGTTGCGCTACGGAGGAACACATTTATTTGTGCGACCATTGAGTCGATAGTATATGATAGGATAAGGAAATAAATGTAAGTTTGATAATGTGGGCCGTCATATTTATGTAGCCTGCAATATCCGTCCACATGTAGTATTCTCAATTGATTTAAAGAAGTACTACGTTGATTTGCAGTCCATCGTTATAATCTAAATTTGATCGCTATTATGAGACTTTATTTCGTTTGCTCTGTCTATATTCTCTCCTTTTTATTTCTGTGTTACAATTTCTTAAGACGTGGCTTCAATGGAGCCTCCCTTCATGATGAGTGGCATTCAAAAATTTGGCTGGACACACAACTAGAAAATTGGACATCAGAGAGGGAACAATCCTGTACATTATAACATTTGGTGACTTACAACTTTCAGAAGAATATCCCTTTTCAGCAAATTTGCAATTTTTTTTTTTGCTGAACTAGCAAATTTGTAATTTACATTTACAAGAACTAGTCATTTTCAAAAACATGGATTAATATATTAATTGACGGGAAAATATATAATTTCAAAAACCATTTGTGTTGGATACAACCCAGAAAGTAGACATTGGGAATCTTGTCCAAACTAATCTTTTTGAAGTTGATGTCATGTAATGAGCAAATGCTCTTTCACAAACTTGTTGACATAATAATATTTAACTTATTATTTATATTTTCTAGGTACAATTTTTATTAGATACAATCACTCAATTACATCACATTACATTTATAAAAAAAAACATAAAAACCCGTCCATCTGATGGAGGTGGCGAGTGTGACGTTTTGTCTGTGACACCACTTGGTGTTGAAAAATCCTACGAAGTCGATTAATTTAGGTTCGAGCGGGGTCAATTCACTAATGAAAGCTCTTTGTCCAATCACAAACACCAAATTACCTAAAACCAATGCACGTAAATTAAAAATTATATTTCGCGCACGGAATTCTCACCATTTTTTTAATTTCATTATTTATTTATTATTTAATATAAGTAATTAACTTCTTTTTTAAAACAACACCACCTAATATTAGAACGTTGAACTAATCCAATTAATATAGGTTCGAGTAGGTTTAATCCACAAAGGATAAATCTCTCTTCAATTACAATACCAAATCACCTAAAACCAATGCACATAGGTAAAATGCATATTCCAATGTATCACCATAAGTAGTATCTTTTTATTTATGATTTTAGAAGTATCCTTTTTTTTTTCGGTTAATATAAGTCTAAGTCAATCTATTGATTTAAACTAATTCTCGCTTAGTTGACTTCGTTGTAATAAAGAGATACTTTTATTGAATACCTGAATTCTATTCCGAATATAGTTTGTCAACTTACCTATTCAAAAAAAAATTACCATTTCAACTTAGTAGGCTACTTAAGACCTATATAATATATAGTGGTCATGGTTTTTAATTACATTATTGTAAATTCAAATTAAAAATCGCAGAAAATTTCTTTGACCGATGGCATCTTGCGGGATTGCAACCTAGTTATACAAAGATATGAAAGCGAGTCCATATAATAGAAGGGGGCGACTGGGTGGGTTTTTCCCACCACACCCCATTCCTCTTTTTTTTTGTATTCTCTATTTTTATTAAATTTAATTATACTAATTTTTTTTTCGATTTGTACCACTTGCTATTCCAAAGTTTACTAGGTTTGATTAGTTTAGATTTGAGCGAGATTAACCCATTAAAGATAAATCTTTCTCAATCATGAATTTTCTCCAGTCATATCAAGTGGGGGCAAGTAGGTGAGTTTTTTCCACCTGCAAGACATTCCTCTTTTAAAAAATCTTAAATTTTATTAAATTTAATTATACATATCTTTTTTTTCTCTGGTGTGTCCCACTTGCTATTTCAAAATTTGCTAGTTAGTCTAGATTTGAGCAAGATCGACTCACTAACGGATAAATTTCTCCCAATCGTGAATTTTCAGTCAGAAAACTTGCACATGATACTTTATCTAAGAATAACAACTGCTGACTCACATAAAACCAAAATGACCAATCCTCATTGATGAAAATGTCTATTTCAATTCGTCAACAATTTTTTAGTTCAACAATTAGTCACCAATTTAAATAGTCATTTTTTATTTATGATTTTTTAGTGTGTTTAATTTCAAAAGTCCACAAGGTTCGATTAATCTAGGTTCAAGTGAGGACAATTCATTAAGAAATAAATCTTTCTCGATCATAAATATTCTCCAATCACAAGACTCACATCCGAAGCTATATTTACCATGCGTGGTAAGATAAAATATTATTAAAGAATAATATTTCATAATAATATTTTTTGAAAAGATAATAACAATTAATTTAATGCCATAGATAATATTGTAATGATATATATAATAAGTAAAATTTAAATAATACGTTTATAGAAAGACAAGTGACTCAATTAGAGGTTTACTTCAAGTATTTTTTTCCTTTTCTTATCGAAATATGAGTTCTACCCTAATGTACATGTTAAGAGAGGATGACTTTCTTATTTTCTTTGGAAATTAATTAATTAAATTAATTATATATAGGTAGTTTTCTGAGAGTTAATAATGTTTTTCAATATAATGAAGTTTTTTTGGTAATTCATTTAATATTTTTATAGTAGTAACATATGTTCGAAAGTAATTTAGAGTATCATATACTTTTCGGTATATACCATGGTTATAGAATAAGTCCTAATATATCATAATGATTTTTTTATTAAAAATATCAGATAAATTATTTTCATATATTTCAATATCCTAATAAATATCAATTACAAAAATAGCCTAATAAAATAGAACATAGTTTTATAATTATTATAAATAAATTTTAGACAAGGCATAAAAATATTATACTCATACTTTTTTAATTACAAGTAACATTTTTTCTCTTAATCCGGAAAAATCCATAAATATTCCAAATCCATTATTTTCGCATATTATAATCATATATAAATAAGTAGGTACTACAAATAATAATTTCTTAATATTATATTTATCTAATAAATTATTGGGTAAATTACAAAAAAAAAACTCAAGTTTTGTAAAATGTCTCAATTTTGTCCTAAATTTTGTTTTGTAACAAAAATACCATAAGTTTTCTAAAATGTCTCAAAAATGACCTCCGTTATAACTTCCGTCAATGTTTGTTGCTGATGGTGGGTCCCTTTAACAGTCCACGTAGGTCACACGTAGGCTAGTGGGTCCCTTTAACGGTCCACGTAGGTCACACGTAGGCAAAAATTGACGGAAGTTATAACGGAGGTCATTTTTTAGACATTTTAGAAAACTTATGATTTTTTTTGTTACAAAACAAAATTTAGAACAAAACTGAGATATTTTACTAAACTTGAATTTTTTTTTATAATTTGCCCTAAATTATTTGAGGGAACTTTTGTACCCGCGAACGCGGGCACATTCCCCCGGATAATCTTATACCCAAAAAGAGAAAAACCATACAGTACAATCATCTAGTTAGCTTATCCAAAGCACGCAGGAAATATAATATTAAAAAAACAACTTATGAAGGGAAAAATTTATTCCATAAATTCTTTGTCTTTTTTAATTTGGGATATCAATGATATCCTCCAAAAGATAAGATCGAACTATTTATTAATTTAGAAGAAACCGTGGTCTCGTAATAAATTCATGTACTTCGGTAGGAAGAAGTGGGGTTTTCTATGATTGTTGGTCGTGTATGATGTTAATTAAATATGACATCAACTAAATACCGCCAATCGTAGAAAAGAATCAATGTTATAAAGCTTTGCACATGAGATAAAACGAGAGATACCACTTTCAATTCTTCGTGCCATCCGCCCATCGACTGAAACTCTGAAGATTCAAAATTGCAGTTAGCTTGATTAAGTTGAGTTGGGCCCACTTCATAAACCATTAGAAGTTGTATAATATAATAAATACACACACATATATATATATTTCTTTTTCCCACGAATCATGATAAGAACAATTTATTAAGGTAGGGCCAACAAATTCTTTAATCAAAACCTAATCTCTTTCTCCCTCCTTTCTTGTTTCTTTTTTTTTTTGAAGCCAAACGAAATTCCCCGATTTTTGTACATATCAAAAGAAATTCCCAATTTTTGTATCATGAATTATTAATTGCTAAAAAAGAAAAATCACCAAATTTCCAATTTAAGGAGTGCGTGCATGTAGACATCAATATGGAGCAAGAAGTCTCACCTGACTTAATCACTGGGCGGGACACAAATAGTGAACATGATTAAACTTTTACTATAATGCAATCATTTACGAAAGAATTTTGTAACTAGAATAAGTCCCCGTCTGAGTGGAAATGAATTTTAAAAAATATCGCGTATTCTCATTAGAAAGAATCCCACCCAACTCAAGAAATTAGGATTGAGGGAGGCAACGGTGTCCTGTTCTTTTTGTTTCCCCTGATCAATAAGCCCTTGACATCTAGACTTTGTACAAGGAAGCAACTAGAAAAACCATTTGTTATTTGGTCTGATTTGATTCCCACCTACCCATATATATGTATATGTATATGTATATGTATATGCATATCATATATAGATCACTATGTATATCTTTATCTTATCTTTACGGTATTTACCTAAAATGACCATGATTTATCCATTTTGTCAAATTTATCCTATGCTTTTTTTTGTCAAATCTATTACATGGTTTACTTTTTGCATCAAATATATCTCGGCGTTATCTTTTCCGTCGACATCTAATGGCCATACTGACGTGGCGCCCATCTTAGAAAATTAATGTATATGATATAATAAAATGAGTTAATTTCATTAAATTTATTTATAAACTCAATTATCCATATTTTTTAGAAATTGTGCCGAACTAAATTTTGTTCGTAGATTACATTTGGTACTTTGTATGACAATACGGGTCGTTAGCAAGAACATTATAATATAGCATTTAATTTAAAATATATATATATATATTTTACTTAATATAAGCACATAAATATTATATGATGTAAACAAGTATATTTGTGACTAGAAAAATTGTAAGATTGTAATAGCACTACTATATACTTTATTCTCTTCTTACCACCACCCCCAAACCCCCAAGCTTGATTTATTTGTTTTAATTATTCCAAGTCTCTAATTTACCGCTGTAAACATGCTATATAATATAAAGTATAACTAATAAATAAAAACTGTTCAGATAGATTTTTAACCACCTAATACTGAAAAGTATATTTTATCTTTCTTACTTTACATTAAAATTGGTCCATCTTAATCTCAGGGAACCTTGTGACTTCATGGACCTTCCATTTAAATGTCTGCTTTTCACAATTTTCTTTTAATTTCTATATATAACTTAGTACAATTTTTAATTTGGTATATTTTTCCCTTCTAATTTTGCACTTCTTATTTATATGTATTCTCCATTTTTCTTTCCCTCTCATGTGAAAATTATTTAATCATTATTTTAAAATTTCATATAGACATTGCATTTTCATACTTATTTTCAATATTATTTAATTAAAATTTTAATTTATTATTCCTCTACGTTCATGTATGCTCACAAAATTGAACCAATTTTGAAATTAGAGTGTTAATCTGTTTTAAAATGAGTCATGCTACATTAATTTGTTAATATAATTTCTAATATTACTAATATTCGCTCTCATACTTGAATTGTGTGAAAGTATTAATTGTTAATAAAAAGAGTTTTTAGAGACCCACAACATAGCGTGGACTCCTTCCTAGAGTAAATTAAATATAGAGCACTATTTCTCGTTATTAAATTAAGTTTATTTACCCTTTATGTATTTCATAATAGTACTAAAATAAATGATAGGTCTTTTTTTTTTCTTTCGGACAATATACGTGATGGATGAGGACTCTATAGTTTAATAGATTTTATCTCAACTTTTATGGTAACTAGGCTATTGAACCCACGCATTGTATGGATTTTGTAAAAGAAATTATTAAGAAATGACAAATATTGAGAAAATTATTGATATTGATTTATAGGTTACTTAATATATAGAAAATAGAAAAATTATCCTTATACTAAAAAAATTTCATAGTCACACTACATAATATTAATTATGAACTCATAAATAAATGATTCATAGACATTATCTCAATTATCAATTCAATTTTTAAGAAAATAATTATAAAATAAAAAAAATCATAGCTAGTTTATTATTAATGAAAAATAATATAATCACAGTCTATAAAATTTTGACATTAAGTATTCGCAATTGTATTTTTCTCTTATATTTCATATACTAAGTTTTCTAAATTTAATTTTTTTTATAAAATGACTAATCAGTATGATGAGAGATTTACTTAATTTAACTTTAAGGTCTAATAATGATTATTAATATTAATTAAGTAAAGTTTAATAATTATTAATGTCTCTAAAATTAAGTAAGTTTATTTACTAATAAAATAGCAAAGTTATTAGAATTCTTCTTTAATATTTCTTTTGGATATATTTTTTTTAATTATAATAATAATTAACATTATTCAATTTCTATATAACATACTAATTTATTAAATATTTACGATTCTACTCCTATTAAATAGAATGTGATACAACCTTTTATAAATATAGAGAGAGATTACTCAACACTAGCGAAGATAACTAGATGGGGAATCAATAATATTGTCAAATGCCTCACAGTACTGATACAGTCTTTACGATTTATAAGATATTTTTTGATAAGTACAATTTATTGTGTATGGGTTTGTTGAATGTGAGATAAAAGGATCAAACTCTGGTAAGGTCGACATAGAAATTTTTTTCTTTTTTTTTTTTCGTGAGGAGGGGGAGGATTTCGAAAGTTGTTGAATGCTCGTTGTTTAAGGTAGGATTTGGTAGATAATCGCCCCATTACCTAAAATGCTGCCAGCTAATATCCAAATTAGTCAGTTAGTATTTTATGTCTCCCACCAAAAATCTGGATTATTTGATAAAACGAAAAAATTAAGAAGGCCTTACCGAAAAAAAAATTTAAGACGGCTTATCTCCATTATTTATTATTTAATTCAATCATGGATAAACATAAATAATGGCAATAATAAATTTTGGGGAAAATAATAACAAAATCCATATTCTTTGGAAAAAAAGTAAATAATTCACTTTTTAGGAAATTAGAATTTTCCTTCTCAATATGTTAAGGTTATCTGCTGATGAGTACTTAATTGGAATATCACCTTGACCTGAAAAATGAAAATTAATTTTTGATAAGTCCAAAAAATGAAAATAAGAGAAAAAGTAAAGAAGAAACAAAATATAATTATGTATTAATTTTGTTTCTCTGATGGAATTTCGCCTCTTGTGTGTTGAGAGCCTCTCACGTAAATATTATGAGCAAAACCCTCATTTCGTAATTAATTTTCAGCCTTCCTATTAATATATACCAAGATATTTTTTCCAATTTTATAATTAAATTTTTTAAAAATTTTCATAATAAATATTTATTGAATATTTTTGAGAAGTTATTACTTGTTATGTTTTGGCATTAATAATTCATGAATTAAATACAATACTAAATATACAATTACGTGACTAGTTAATAATAAATAAATAAATAAATAAATAGGATAAGAAATGCTCACAGTGCATTTGATAATAAAATAAAATAAAATAAAATTTAATTTGAGGAAATGAAGATAAAAATAATTAAAAATATATATTAAAGAATTTAAAGAAAATATTAAAACAATAATGATTGTATTGTTGTTGAAAATGTGTTGAATTTTAAAAAATATTGAGAGGATTTAATATTAAAAAATTAATTTAATAATATATAAAAAATATTATAAAAAATAATGATTGCGTCTTTTATGGATGACAAACGTCAATCTATATAATAGTTTTTTCTTTTCATTAGATTTAATTAATTCTTCATTTCCTCCCCCCCAAAAAGGAAAAGAGAAGAAATAATAATTCCTCTCTCTCTCTCTCTCTCTCTCCCACCAGAAATTTCTACTCCGCCGTATCATTTCAGCAAATTGCAGTATACTCTCCGCCTCTGTGTAGCGACAACAAATGATTCTGTCGGAACCCATTTTCAGCTGAAACACAAAAACAAAACAGCCTCAAAAGCTTCGATTTTTCCATGGGAATTCTCTGACAACCCCAAGATCTGGAAATGACAATAAGAAGCATATTGCACGAGATGAAGTCGCGCTCGAGCCGGGTGGTGCAGGACGGGTCGGCGGTTGCGGCGGTGGACGAGGCCTCCGACGGGCTGAGCCAGAGCTGCTGGGCCCACATGCCGCAGGAGCTCCTGAGGGAGGTCCTGGTCAGGATCGAGGCGTCGGAGAGCGAGTGGCCGCCAAGGAAGAGCGTCGTGGCCTGCGCCGGCGTCTGCCGGAGCTGGAGGGTGCTCACTAAGGAGATCGTCAAGACCCCTGAAGTTTCCGGGAAGCTAACGTTCCCCATCTCAGTTAAACAGGTAGCAAGGCTCTCTGTTCTGCCATAATTTTTTTTTTTGGTGAATAATTTCGTGAATTTTCGCTGGAAAATCCAGAAAATTACTGAATTGTGTGATGAATCCAATTCGTGATCGGTTGAGGCTGGAATTTTCAAGCTTATATTTTCAGGGCAGATTTGTTGAGGAAAAATGTTTATTAATTTCCAGCGATTCTAATTATTTTTTGGTTATTTTTTATTATCTCTTTTGTTTCTGTTGGGGAACGGCTTTAATGGGGAAAAAAAAAGTTTGATTTGCATTCGAATTGTCAATCACACGATACTCAATGCGATTTCGGAGTTAAAGTCACGAATTTGTGATTGTGATTGTGATTGTGATTGTAGAAGAAGATAAAAATATATGGGATCCACCAATTTGACTTTTGAAATATTAAATGAATGGAAGGTATAGATAATTAATTATAATGGGATTGTATTTTAATAATATATGGGGCCCATTAATTTGACTTTTGAAATGTGTGTTTTGTTGTGTAGTGTTTTGAGTTAAAGTTAAGTTAAAATCTTAAATTACGACTTTGAAAACAAACGAGGGGAATCTGCAATTTTTAATTTGGACATATGATTTTGTGTTTCCTGCCATTAATTGCAACCTTGAATGCTGTCGGCCCTTTTTGGTCAAAGTTGTAAGCCTTGGCGATTGAGGATAAGAGACTTACCTTCTCTGTCCGTCACATTAAACCGGCTTACCGGCTTTTAATGTGGCTGTCATGATCGGAAAACACAATTATCAGAATGCAAAATTCATTTTTGAAAGTAAATTTTGACGGTGCTGCACAAATTCGTGCCGGCTTCGGTGTTGGATATAGTTTCTGCCGTATAAATAAAATGTCTTTTGCAGTTATTGAAGAGATGGTTTCATGCGAGGGAGAATTTTATAGGCCTTATCTTACATTCGACTACAACAACGTAATTGTAGGAAAGGCCCAATATTCAAGTCGAAGCAATTTGACAGTGTTTTAATTGGGATCAATAACAAAAAAAAAAAAACCCCACAAACTTTTTACATTTTAACAATTTTAGTACTAACTTTTTTCTTTTAACTTAAAAATGCATTAAATTTTCAATTTGATAACAATTTTAGCACGACATCAATTTTTTTCGTTAATTTGGACGGAATTGAAACCATAGAGGGCGCTGGTGACCCTAATTGAAGGGGAGGGTGCCAGAGAACTCAATCGGGGTGATGGTTGGGGTCGTGGCTCCACTCGCTGGAATCGGGAGAATCCCCAATTTTAGGGTTCTCCCAATTCCGGGAGGTAGGGGCCTCGGCTCCGACCACCACCCTCGATTGGGTTTGCTGGCACCCTCGGTCATCGGCGCCCTTTGTGGCCTCGATTCCGTTCAAATTAATGGAAAATTTGACGTCATGCTAAAATTATTATCAAATTGAAAGTTTGTGCATTTTTAGGATAAGGAAAAAAGTTCATGCTAGAATTGTTAAAATGTGAAAAGTTTGTGATTTTCTTGTTATTAACAAGATGTTGTGTTTGGGCAACACGTAGTGGATTTGCTCGATACTTTGGTATGCAGGTCATATTCTCCGCTTTGTCCTTGAAATAAACTGATTTGTCTGCCAGTTGTAATGAGCTGTTGCTTGGACTGACCTGAGAAATTCTTAGATGGACAGCCACTAAGCTATTAAGTGGAGCATCATGAGAGGGACCATTTGGCTCTACTTTTTTGGGGTGCTCGAGTTTATGATAAATTCCCTTTTTCCTCGTGGTCCAGTAATGTGTCTGATAGCAATATCGCGCTCGAGATGCCTCAACCATTATGGAGAATCTTAGTGTGCCCTATTGCGTCCTACCTATGTATGCTTTTTACTTGGGTTGGAACCTACTGATAATTTGTCGTATTTAGAATTTTCCTCTCACGTTCCTACTTTGGTGTGTGTCATTTGCAGCCTGGACCAAGGGATTTCCTTATGCAGTGCTTCATTAGACGGAACCGGTCCAACCAATCGTACTCTCTTTACCTCGGTTTAACAAATGGTAAGCATTAATTGATGCAATTAGACTGGAATTCTTAAGAATTTTCAGGCTTCGTTAACATCCGTCCTTGTTGCAATTTACAAAACATGCCGGATGAGGTCTACATTATCACTTAATTATCCTTGTTTTCTTCTTTCGCACGATGGGAAAAAAGTGGAATACTCAAAAAACTGAGAACAATTGCTATAAGGACACGTTCTCTTGTTTTAAGATTGAAAACAATTTCTATAATATCTTTCCCTTTTTTTCTGAGCTTGTGGCAGCATTAACGGATGATGGGAAGTTCCTCCTAGCTGCACGCAAGTGTCGGCGCCCAACTTGCACTGATTACATAATCTCTCTGCATGCTGATGATATGACAAAAGGCAGCTGTTCTTACGTCGGGAAGCTAAGGTCAAGAATGTGATAGTTCTTTCATATGATTAGTTTACATTTCTCTCGAGTTTATTGGATTGAGTTTGAAAAATTCTGTATATTTCATCTTGCAAAGGTCAAATTTTCTTGGGACCAAGTTCACTGTATTTGATGCTCAACCGCCTCATGCTGGCGCCCGCATGACAAAAAGTCGTTCCACGAGGCTCGTGAATTTGAAGCAAGTCTCTCCCAAGGTCCCTGCAGGCAACTACCCAGTGGTCCACATCTCGTACGAATTAAATGTTCTGGGTAACAGGTACAGGCGGATATGCGTAAATTTCAGTTGGTTTTTGCAGATATTAGTAATATCGCCTCGATACAAGCTTGCTGCAAAATCTACCTGATTCTGGAAAACTGGGAAATTCCTTTCTTTTTCTTCTTGAGAATAGAAAAAGTACGATTTAAAAAAAATGAACTAAGTTGCATATTGCTAGAATCGAAATAACGCGACACTTCATGAAGGTACAGTACAACATAATATCTTTCATGAATTTCTCTGCTTCTCCATAAAAAGGGAAAGTCGTTCGTGGAAAATTTCTTACTTGTGGAATATGCACTTTTTAACATTCTGCTTGTTCTTTTGCATCTTTTCATGAAATAAAATTAGTTCTTATGTTCTCATTGAGATTATATACTCTGAACTGCGATTTTTTTCCTTTTACCTGCATATTCTAATTACCCAATTGATATTTAAAAATATAATTGAATAAACAGGGGTCCAAGGCGAATGCAGTGTGTTATGGACACAGTTCCCGCATCAGCAATCGAACCTGGTGGGGTCACCCCTACCCCTACCGAGATCTTCCTCAGCAACATAGACTTTTTCCCGTCACTGCCCTTTTTCAGGACAAAATCAAACAGTAGTGACAGTCTTCAGTCGGGTCCGGTGATCACTCAGAAGGATGGAGCTCTGGTGTTAAGAAACAAGGCTCCAAGGTGGCACGAGCAGCTTCAATGCTGGTGCCTGAACTTTCATGGGAGAGTGACAGTAGCCTCGGTGAAGAACTTCCAGCTGGTCGCCTCCCCGGAGAACGGAGCAGCAGGCCCACAACACGAGAAAATCATCCTCCAGTTCGGGAAGGTGGGGAAGGATCTGTTCACAATGGACTATCGTTACCCTATCTCAGCTTTCCAGGCATTTGCTATCTGTCTCAGTAGCTTCGACACCAAGATTGCTTGTGAGTAAAGGTATTATGTCATTGAAAAGGTTTATAGAAAAGAACATCTTGACTCGATTATTATCTACACCCCGTAATTAGAAGGAACGTAACACCGACGATTTGATATAAACATGAATTACTTCTTCGGGTTTCTAACTACGTCTCTCTCTCTCTTCAGGTAAGATTTGAAGGTCTCTTTGTAAACTATTGTTCTAGTCGAGTACCAGACAAAGACGTCGTAATTCAGGATTCAAGTCCTCGGAGCTGAATGAACAATTTGAAGAAATAATCAAGCTTTTGGACTTGGAAGGTCTTCTGAAGTTATAGACTTAGTCGTCCAGCAACCTGTGTATGTCCCCTGTTGTAGTTGTTCCTGTATATATATGTTCTTTTTTTTCTTTTTTTTTTTAACCTGAAAGAGAAGATGTCAATCGTGTTCATATATTGTTTGTGCCGACTTCTTTTGCTATAAATAAAATGTAAGGATGCAATATATTTATGTGTATAAAAGAAAATACATCCGTCCTCAACTTGCAGTGACGGCATCAATCCTCCGTCGCGTCCCTTCTCGCCAATCATGTCTACTTTCCTCAGACTGGCATCTTCCTCGTCCCCTTCCTCTTGGGTGTGAACGAGCACCTTTCATCCACCCTTCTACAGAGTAATCCCAGCGTGGTGTATATCTCACAACGGTCTCCATACTGCTGCTATAGCCAGCATCACTTCTCGGATGTCCGGCTAGATGCTTATTAGGTTCAGGTTTTTCTGGGATTAGAAGTCGTGCATTTCTCCAACAGGCTGAAGGAGTTCCTATTTGCGACTCGGACTCGCAGCGATTCTACTAACTTGCCGGGGAATGGCAACAGCCGAAGGGAGGATTGCCCTAGTAGCATCGGTGGCAACTGTGGTTTGTGTGCACTCCAATAACAGTGCACCGAGAGGAGCATATGATCCCGATGACTGCTCGCTTTTATCGGAGGCACTCGTGTCCTGCGAATGCAATCAACGTTTCTAACGGTATGGTCTGCCTATGTTATTGTTGCCTGATACTAATGGAACAGCCTTATAATGTACAATTAGACAACGGGCCGTGCATATGCGCCGACTAGAATTATTGAGACGAATAATTTTCTTGTTTTAATATTTTTAACATATACAAACATGAAATCAGTTAATACCGTGAACTGAGACACTCGTAAATGAGAAATGTTATGAGGGAAGGAAAAACTTTTAGTATGTCTAATCACCTATTTTTGTTTTTTGCACCATCAATCAATATGCTCTATCAGTTGAAGTTAAAGAAATTCATAGTGAATAAGTCATACTTCCGACTTGAGTCGAAACTTTTTTCCTCCTCAAATCTAAAATTTCCTTTCTTCGAGCACATGCAATCTTAAATTGCACCAATTGTAACAACATGATCATGTACAGTTCGCAAATCACTTCGATTAGCTATTCGTAAAAATTATAGAGGCCTTCATTTTTAACCACACGATCTTATAGAAACCTTATAAAGAAAATCCAATGATCACATCCTTCCTTCTCTATTAGATTAGCAAGAGCTTCCTCGTTAGTACTTTCGTTTATGATTATGTCTTCCTTTTTGTTTTTTTAGAAATGTCCATGATTATGGCACAGTCTTTACATCTTCCATGCATCGGTTTAGAGAAGTGAGGTGGCACCAACACTTCGCCTCTTGTCAAATTGTTGTTGGCAATCATACAAAAGGTTAGGCGAGGAGAACTCTTATCTGTCCTAAGTAGCCATTGATAGATACGTCGACTCGGCTTTTAATATTTACAAGACGGTAAGCTTGCACAAATGCACGGACTAGAATTATTGCCTATTGAGCCCCCATTATTTTTTTTCTTTAAATATGCAAATATGAAATATAATCGATTGACATCGTGAATAAAGAATTATATATATGTAGACATGTAAGAAATGTTAAGAGCGAAGGGGAATCTTTTTTTATCATCTTAATTTATTACAATTGTATTGGAAGAGTTTGTGGTATACTTAGAAGCAGATCTTTTTACGCAATACTTCGATATTGATGCAATATAATTCTCATATTAAAAATATATTGCGATCCCGATTTAAAAAAGGACTTCCACTCTCAACTTGACGAAATTAAAAAATGTGAAACAAATGAAAAGTAAGTGGTTCTAGTTTCGTAAAGCTTCTCAAGCAAAATGATATGAGATACAAGTAACTTTATCTTCTAAAAAACGTCTCACATGAAATGTTGGGAAAGATTTGCATCTTAGACGCCAAGTGTTTATCCAAATCATTCATCAAGTATGCTTCTATAACCTAGGATATAACGAATACTTGAATAAAATAAACTAAAAAGAGTATCGAACCAGAAGAAAAGACTCGTTAAAATTACTTTATATTAAAAGAGCTAATTGAGATGTATGAAGTCTTTACTTGATCAGAGTCTAGATCAAAGATCTCACGTGCTCTTCTGTGAAGTCCACTAGCTAATGAAGATTTAACGTGCAGTTAAATAGATTTATTTATAAGTTAGTCTTGTGATATTCTATTGCAAGTCTTTTTGGGAAGCAATGTGTCATTGTAATATTACATCACTTGTCATGTTTCTATTGGGGTCACGCGATGCAAGGAAAAAGCCGCTCCGATAGGGGTGTAAGAGAGACAATATAGCTCACAAACATGGTTGTCAGAATCGCGATTCGAATCATAGAATCGTACGATTCTACGATTCAAGGAGGATCACCGATTCTGATTCAGCTAGGTGAGTCGGGATTGTAGAATCGGAACCGAATCGCGTGTTGAATCGTAGAATTGCAGAATCGGCCCGATTCTGCGATTCTACGTTCAGGCTGGATTCAGCCCAAGCCCGGGCCCAATAAGCGGGCCGAAGCCTGGACCCAAAAGCCCAAACCCGAAACCCCTCTCCCACCCGCCCTTCTTCCTCTTTTCCTGTCATGAAACCCTAATTTCTCCCCTGCTGAAGTCCTTCCAATTCGACCTTCGAACGTCTTCGACGAAATCTTCGATAGTTCGATCCACCTACTTGCTTCGATTGACGGTCCACCACCTTCTTCTTCCGAGAAGCTAGCTTGTCCAAGCTTCGATTGCGGTTGCGGACCTTGCGGTTACTTCCTCTGCATTTTCCAGGTATGAAAAGTGTCGAGTACTTTTCCCTTTTACCCCAATTGCACAGCCCTTTCGCGGTTGAATGGATGTATCCTTCATGTTCTCTGCTATTTCCTTTCGATTGAGTTTGATGGGTTAATGTGTTTCCGATGCTTTTGCTGTCGAGGTTTATCAGCATTTCTGGGAATTCTCAGACTCGCGAGTCGCGTTACTGCAGCCAATCTTACCCGAATTCTCATCTTATTCCTCTTTGCCGTTGTCTTTGCTGTTGTTGAGCTCGCTGCAAGAAATCTGGGTCAGTGCATCCTCGACTCGAACGGCTCTGTTTTCCCTTCTAGAGTCCCCATATGTGTACACTATCGATGCATCGTTCTGCCAGCCTAACTACTATTGCCATGCCGGCTAACAGTCTTGTTCGTTACTGTTTGCCCGTTCTTGTCATGTGTGGTTGTCCGATATGTGTGTTTGGATCGAACCACTTACTGTCAAGACATGATTTACAGTATCAATTTGGCCCATAATTTGATGGGAAGAAATCTAGCGGTTTTAACTAATCTCTTCTGTCATTTATTTTTCGGATATGAGTGCAAGGTTATTAATGGTTCCAACTGGAAATTCCAAGATTACAATATTGAAATGCTGATCTTCATCCTGCGCTGATGTCTGAAAACTTATGTTATCGGTTTTCTCTCTGTTATTTTATGTTCCCTGTCTCTTCTTTGTAGGTTTGCCTGCATTGCATTGCCATCAAATGAGTGTATGATTCTCTATACTACCAAAAGTTCGGAATGTTGAGATATTATTATTCAAGTAAAATGCATTAGTACTATGATATAGCATAAGAAGATGCGTGATTAGTTAATTTAGTAATATACCCTTCTGTTCGTTTCATAATAAGAAGGCGGGGATGATGCCTTCTCGAAATATTTGCATGCATTTGTGTTATCCATCATTTCTCTCCTCTTTTGAACCTTGAATTTCGATAATTTGTAACGATATTTTGAGTTTTTATGACTTATTGTTGATTTGTTGGTTTGTGTTTTTATTTGAATGAACAAGAATTAATTTTTTTTGCTCAGAAAAGTATATTACATATATATATATGTTATTTTTTAAAATTACAGGTAGAATCTTACGATTCACGATTCGAATCGCGATTCACGATTCTACGACCCTTAACCGATTCTAGGTAGAATCGCGATTCTGACAACCTTGCTCACAAACTGTTTGAACTCAGCTCGGTGAAAGTTCGAGTTCGGCTAGGTCTTATCAAATTCGAGCCAAGCCGAACAGTCTCATGAGCCACGTTCGAGCCTGGGTGTGCTCAGCTCGAGCGATTCGCGAGCATTAAGCCTAAGCCTTATCGAGACTTTAGATGTGTTTATTGTATTTATTTTTTTATCAAATTAGAATTTTGTTGAGCTCAACTGAGTTGAGCTCGAGCCTATCGAGCTTATCGAGCCCAAGCAGCTCGAGCTCGAAAAAATTGATTAGCCTTGACGAGCTGAGCTCGAGCTACTCGAAATGCTCACGAGCCAAGCTCAAGCTCACCTCTCCAGACTCGATCGAACTCAAGCCGAGCTCGAGCTTGGGCTTCCACTCTCCAGCCAAGCTTCAAGCCCCTTGAGCTCCAGCCAAGCTTCGAGCCCCTTGAGTTCAAGCTCGGCTCAGCTCGATTACACCCTACTCTCCATCATACATGACGCTTCTCGACTCATCCCAACTTTTAATATTGTATATAGGTTCTGCTGCAACAATACTCTTAGTATGTCTGCATAATCTTATTACATCCGGAAAGAAATGAACGACTTTCAACCAAAAAAAGGGTCGTCATAATACTCCGCTGGTATGATGTGCCTAATATTATTCTTGCCTCATACTAACGGAACCGCGTCGTAATACTCCATTAGTCTACCCGTAAAGAAATCAACCAACTTCCTTCAAAAAATAAAATAAATAAATGTCATAGCCAAACAGAGAAGTAAAGCAAATCTCGTGTTCCAATTTTCTCCCTTTCCACTTCCAAAAGGAAAATGCAGAAAATAGGATAAGGTGGTTTACCCAAAATTCTAAAGATAAAACTAAAAAGATGCTCATCAAGTCTCCAATTACCATATTCTATATACAGCAATCTCAAGCTAATCCGTTCCTAAAATTACAGCACGTCCCGTCAATAAGCCCGGGAATCTAAACTTCATGCCAAACATAATGAATACGTATGTTCTTAACCCCAAGTCTTGGTCTAATTCAACTAATCAAGCCGCCTGCATGTGGACACCCGATTCCGAGGCCATGGGCACGGATTCTTCGGCCCCTACTACCTCCTCGTCGGGAATATCATCCGTGTCCATCTGAGGCTGATAAATGCTCCGTACAAATGCAGTAAATGAAGGGAAATGCTCCGGGGAGAAGAAGTAAGCTCCCATTCTCTCGTAGATAAACAAGTCCACCGAACCTTCCTGACCCGACAGGTTCTCCTTGAGCTGCTCGAATCCTCCCCTTGCAACTCGCCTGTCAGATGAGTTCTGCCCGGAGACATCAACCCCCAGTTTTCTACAGGCCGCTCGAACCTGACGGAGCAGCGACTGAGGACTTGAAAGGGCCTCCCCAGGCAGGTCCTCATCTGAGAGGTCCATTCCAGGCAGGATCACTTTACATGAATTCCGTGCAAACATTTCTGCTATTGCCTCGTAACCATCTCTCCTCTCCGTGTTATAGAATCCAGCTGTTAGCTCCAAGGGGCGAGCCCGAGTCCTATACCACGGGTGTAGGAGAGGTACCTTCCCGTAGACCGCTACATCAGCATCACTAAAGACTGAGGATGCCAGAGATAGGAGGCGGGCCCCGTGCGATGCCAGTTGGCTCGAGTACCAATTGAGAAAGAAGTCCCCATAGGGGGACTCCCACGACCCTCCATGGTCCTTGAAGAAGCCATTCGAGCTCGGGGTCTGGTCATAGCTCGGCGCATCATGGGGACCACTGAGCCCCCAAAAGGGGTTTCCAGAAGCTTCTGCGTGTTGCTTCAGGAGCGCAAGCATGTTCTTATCATAGCACTGGAACTCTCCGACTCCAGGTATTTTGAGGTTTCTCGACTGGCCGTGATCAGAAGGGTAACGGAGCTCACCATTTGGGCCAAGGCTCATTGAGATTCCCTGCAAAACAGCCATTTAAAATGCCAACGTGTTAGAACCTCCCTTTTAAGGGAAAAAGTCATCATCAGTACTAAGATTGCTAGATATCAAACTGGGTATTGATGGCTCTACGACTAACTTAAGTTATTTTCAAGGATATTAACAAAAGCAACCAGAAAGGAAATTAAAAAATAAACAATAATCTCGTTCAGGAAAGGTTAGCCAGATGAACTGGCTCATTTATCCCGGTTCACATCAGTCATATGATTTTCAGTCCACCAGAGAGAACCAGACAAGAACTAATCAGTTCGAGTTTTGATTATCGTGGCAACTTTTATCATTATTCAATTCAACAGTTATAAATCAGAAAGTTGTTAATGGTCCATCTTGAAACATTTGTCATAATGGCTAGAAGAACCATGATATCATGGTTTACCCTCAATTAACTAGGCCGCTCTAAATGACAGAACAATGAAGGGAAAAAGTTCTTACTGTGATCGTGGAATCGATGAACTGGGAGAATGAGGACTTGAAGCTCTGGCAGAAGTCCTGATAAACCTCAATCGGGGTCTTCCCGTCTAAGACTGGGAGTTCATCGACAGCAAGAGACAGGCAATCCTTATAAAGCAGCCCCGATCGGTCACTAAAATATATACTAGGCTCATTCTCTCCAATGCGAGTCACCCATTCAGGAAGAGGAATTTTGGGCTGTTTCAAACCATGGAAGCAGAGCGAGACATGAAGCTTGAGGCCCGCTTTCTGAACCATCTCCGCGAGATTGAGGTAGCCTGAGAAGTTGTAGCTTCCCATAGCTTCCTTCTCGGCTATTCCCCACCACACAGGAAGCTCCACGCCTTCAACTCCCAATAGCTTAAGAGCCTTCAGTCCCACAGAAATAGCCTTCGCATGGTTTACTGTGTTGGCCTCGGAGACAGCATCCAAAGGTAGCCCGACATATAATCTCACCCCATTGTTCTACAAAGATAAGTAAGTCCATAAGCAACCAACGTAAACCAGAATTTGACTACAGAATATCGCAGAGGGATAAATATAGATTATACTCATGTAGCTAATCATAATCTAATTGAGATGCAAAAGAAATGAAAAGTTTACTATTGTCAACCATATGTAGAATTCTGCAAACTAACAAAGGCATAGTCAAACAAACAAACGACAGACGTTTCCTAATTTTTCTATGCGATAGGAATTTCTAACATGTTACAATAGCCCAGAAGGATCCTGTTTCGAGCAAACCAAACTACGCCACTACAAAAACAGGTGAAACTCAAATTAAGACAACATTTTCATTACTCAAATAAACTACCATTTTTATACTATAAATTTTCCTATACATTGGATTATATATCATCAAAGGTTTTCCTATACATTTCATGAAATTCATCCACATTTTACTGACACTTAACGTTGAGCCTAGACAAGAATTAAAACACAAGCCCAATGCAACAAAGCTTCTTGTTCACCCCTGCTTGGCCATCTAATTTGAAAGCTAAGCTTTATGCTTCTCAACTGATTCATCATCACCGACAAGCAAAGCAAAATACTTCAACAGCAACTGGTTTGGCACGAGTCAGTTTCCAGGAAAATTTGTTTGATGAGCCAGATTCCGTCACAACCTCATTCGGGTTAGCGCGACCCTTTAAGGTTAATGTGCCAAATTCCATCGACCTAGATGAAAATAACTTTTCCCTAGCCTCAGACAGACAAGAAAACAAATTACTTCCCAAAAACATACTTCTCCACAAAGATTTATCCAAGATTTCAATTAAAGCACGAAAAGGGCATTCCCAGAAGAAAAGCAGATTCCGGCAGGCAGTATTCAGTCATGTGCCCAACAAATCCAAATTAGTGAATCAAACCGATACCAAACCTAAAGAAACAGAGGGGAGAGTAAAGACTTACAGGTCGAGATCTTGATGGAGCAGAGGCAGCAGACCGATCGGTCGATACTCTCGCGGGCAGAGCCGGCTCAGTATGAACAGCTCTAACGGTGAGTCTCAACCCCAATCTTCTCAGCCTGATGCTGGGTTGACCGAGACAAACCCTTGAGTTTCTCGAGAGAACATCATCGTACCTCCTCGAACTACAGAACCCAAGAACCCTATACGCTGAATCCGCCTTTACGAATTTCGCCTGCGTGCTCCCGATCACAGAGATCTCCATGGCTTCTCTCTTTTTCGCAACAACACGCTATTAGCTCTTGCAGCAGATTCAGATAAAAGAATCGCCTTTTCGAAGTAGAGGAAGCGGGAATTTCGGGATAAAGTTATCGAAAACCACAGAATCAATCGGAAAATTGGATAAGAGGGGTTGTGATTCTGCCGGAGAACAACGAGATTACGCAATAAAATCGAAAGAGAATGGAGGATTTGCAGATCGTTTAAGCAGATGGATTTGGGAGGCTACGAGCCGAATGCGCGACTTTATATAAAGAAAGAGGAGAGGGAGAGAAGAGAGAGTCGGTATGGATGAGGGAGACGACGCGCTTTTCAGTGGGACCGGCGGCAGAGGATTGAAACCGGTGATGCGCCTCTTGAAAAGAACCTGACGCATGTCGGCTCCTGGTCTTGCCAAATTTCGGCCGCACAAAAATTTTGAGGTTGGATTGTAAACTCCACAAAAAAAAACTACTACATTTTTCTTAAAAGATAAGATATGTCTAATAATTTCTCCAACAGTCACGGATATTAAATAATCCGTGATACTGTGTGAAAATATAACTCATGACACTATGAGCAGGATTTTTGAATTCCGATGATATTTATGATCATTAGTGATATTTATGATCATTATTAGGGTAATACAATAACACTGATCTTGACTTATCGATGACTTGACAAGTCCAAGCTCGAGTTGAAACGAGTAAAATTCTGATAATAATAGATTTTTTTCTATAGATAACTTTTATTATCTATTATCTATTATATTATAATTATAATTATTAGTTAAGGTTATATATACTTAGATATGTGAATTTTTTAAATGTTTGGATTAATTATAATTATTGAGATTATTTCAATTAAAAATTTCATGAGTATCTTCAAACTTGAGATTGTAAGCCACAAGATTCTAATTTAATTGTTTTTTTACATTGTACTCCTTGACGGATCACTAATGGTGCTATTAATAATACTAATAATTCGGAGGCGGCAACCTTATCCAAGAGAAAAATCATATTATATATCCATATATAAATTATTGTCAATAATGTAACGAATAATATAAATAAATGTTCCATCAGGAGGCAGCATGCATGCCTACACAAATATTATACATGTCTACATATCTATATCTATATAATAATTATTTTAGCACATAGAAACTCTCATCTTGATTTTGACGCAAATAAAATAATACAATTATTTTATTCAATTTTGATTTGATTTCTGAATATCTCTGTGATGGATAAGGGGCAATACGCTCAATTAGTGGAGCTGACTGTATGATGATTCATCATTTTTACCCAAATGAAAATTAAATTCATTTTCTCTTCCACGTCGGCTCTGTCTCCTCCTCCATATATTAGTTTCGTATTTTTTACAAAAGATAGGAGATTAAGATAATCATCATTCACATTCAACCGTCATAACTAATCAATTTCATGGACTCATCACCGATTGTTCGCTCTCCATCTCCAATAATTATTCATGCTTAATATAATCTAGAGGAGAACGCAGGCACCGGTGCTACACACAACGACAATACAAAAAAGATAAAAGTAAATAATACTATATAACAAAATACTAAAATAAGATTGAGGGTTAATTTTAAAGAAGGTAACTCTCTTTTCATTGGCTGGAATAGATTTACGGGAAAATTACACTATATGTACAATATTTAGCCATGTGTCAAATTTGATACAACTTTTAAAAAATACATGATACAGCATGAGTTATGATTTTCGTGTCAAATTTGACACTATACGTCATGTTAGCTAAATCGTCAAATTTGAATGAAAAGATTAAAAAGCGAGATCAAGACTCCATTATCTGACTTTATATAACCGTATAGATTATTGGTTTCAACAATGAGGTGGTAGCTCAGTTTGTGATACGCTAATATTTTAATATCCACGTTAGGGATGTAGTCTCCTAGAAATAAGGTGGGAAATGTCTCCCTGTTTATTGGAAACTCGCTTATGGTAAATAATTCTCCTACTATAGGCTTGAAGATATGTATGAGCTTTCACTGGAGCCTCAATAGGATCACGGTGACATGATGAGCCCATGCCTTTAGAGTTATGATTCAAATCGAACATGTCGGGAGGATGATCATGTCCTATGGATGATTGCATACACTCACTGCTGAACATTATTCCCCAAGGGATTGTTACTAAAAAAGAGGCAATATTTTGATATTATAAATGGCCTTTCTCATTAAAATTATATTATATATACATATATAGATTCTTAATGAATAAGTTACAAGATTGAGATTATTTCAATTAAAAATTTTCATGAGTATCTTAAATCTAGAGAATGTAATCCACAAGATTCTTAAGTCATCGTTTTTCTTTTTAACATTGCTCAACTTGACAGGTCCCTAATAATTCGTTATCTTTATGGGGAAAAAAAGTTTATACAGTGACATAATTTATTCTTGGTGTTACTAATAATTTACCAAAAAAATGCTAATAATTTGGAGGCAACCTTATCCAAGAGAGAACTCATACTATATCTATATCTATTTATCTATATTAAAATATATTGATATATATAATCAATCGTTTGAGTATATATCTATATATATATTCTCTTTGGATCCGTGGATATATATATATATATATATATATATAAATAACCCGAATTATTGATTGTTAACTAAAGAAATTTTATAAATTTTATAAATAAAGAAAAAAGTTTTCTATCCTTGGTGGGTCCCAATTTGAACGTTAATTAGACGAGGTTGAATTGGCCGTCCGATCCCCATGTAGGACACACTACCCACCTAAAAAAATTCACCACTTTTACTTCCCTTCAAAATATTTTTCTCAATTTGACGAAAATCAAATAATCCAATTTTAAATTGTCTTCTAATTTCTTTAGTGATGGATAAGGGCAATATATGCTCAATCGATTGAGCTGACTGTACGATGATTCACCATTGACCACACATTGAAAGAAAACACAAATAATTTTCTCTTCCACGTCAGCTCCGTCCCCCCACCACATATAGGTTTTGTTCTTACCTAGAACATTAGATTAATCATCATCCACATGCAATTGTCATGAAAAATTCATTTCATGGAATAAGTGATTGTTCGCTTTTTATCTCCAATAATTCTCCATGCTATATATAAATTAGAGGAGAAAGCATTAGGCTTTATGCAGTGACATTAGAAAAATATATTATCAAAATAATGGTAATTGCAAAAAGTACCAATTGATTAAATTTTATAAGGAAATAACAATAGATAATAAATTGTTAAAATAGATTTAAAACAACGGTTTAGTTATTCGTAGAGAGAAATCATTGGAGTGTTTATAGGGAAGTAGAGAGGAAGTTAGAAAATGTAAATGCTCAATTTTATCCCAAATTTTCGTTTTTCTTTTCGTTGCTAAATTTTTGGGAAAAATACACCTTACCGTACATCGTATAATCATTATGTCAAATTTGATATAACCTTTAAAAAGGTGCATCATATTAGCTTTGTTTCACGTGTACGTAATGTATAACAAAACATTAGATTTGCAAAAAAAAAAAATCACAGCGTGCCATATTTGATGATGAACTTTTTTTTAAGTGCCAAATTTGATACAATAGCCAAATGTTGTGCCATATAATATATTTTTCCTTAATTTTTTGTAAGGGTAAAACTGGAAATCAAAAAGTGAGACCAAGACTCCATCATCTGCGGCTTTTCATAATACAGATATCATATGGTAGCTCATTTTGCTAATAATATTCCGAGTTTCAGATTTAGGGTTCACGTCTCCTGGCAAATAAGGGGAAGAGGTCTCCATATCTGTCGTCGAACTCACTTGTGATTATAATGCTCTGATTATGGGTTTGCTCTGTTGGGGTCCTAATTGTTATAACTCAAATATTATTACGCCAAATGGGTTGTTACGTGATCACACCGACACCTTTTGCTAACTAAAAAATTGAAAACAAAGCTACATGAGAAGTTTCGGAAATCCCATATATATCAATTAATTATGGCATGCCTAACGTTTGCTTCTATTTATATATCAAAAATAAATTCTCCTAGGAACTGTGTGTAATTATTTTCATATACTTTAAATAATCATTAAATGTTGTTTGTTTAAATTATAACTGATGTCATTGTGAATAAAATTTAAGTTAATTATTATTAGGAAGATATAATAACATTCTTCTTATAATGACCATAAATTACGGATAATGAACCGATCGAGAAGGAAAGATTAAAATGAATTATTGACTATACTCACTATTGTTACGACACAGATTAGAAAATAATTGCTCCTCTGACCGAACTTTTCTACCCAACAATTATTCAAGGCAAGACGCGTGCTGGGGTTGAATTGATGAACTTGCTTTTTATTTATTTAAACATGGGTGATGTACGGGTTAAATAACCACTAAGTCATTTTATTTTTGATCGTCGAATTTCATGACATGCGATTATGACTTTACAAGTATTTTTTATTTTTTTTATTTTAAGATTCACCATTAATATTTTGACTATCTATACTTTCGGCCACGTATCTTCTCGTCGATGTTCGGTCTCACCTGTAAACTCGGGCAAATTCGAATTTGTATGTAAACTCAATTGAGTAAATTATAAAGGTATTTTAAATTTTTTTTTTTTTAAAAGAATCAGGGAGGGCCTCAGGCAAAGCCTTGGTCCGCCGGGATACGCTCGATTCGAAAAACTAATTTTTCCATTTCCTCATAGGTTTCTCGAGATGTTTCTTGTAATCAGATCCCACCATACACACTCACACATATATAAGATGTATAAGGATGACCGACCACACGTGTTCTCTTTGTAGTCCGTTGATTTTCCCCGACCATTTTAATTTTAACTTTGCAAAGTGGATTGATAAATGTAACTTTATTGATATTCTTGCATCTTATGTTTCCTCTATTGTGCGACAGATTTTAACATTAATACAATTGAATTGTGGGATGCAATGGAAAAAACTGGAGCAAAATCAGATTTTCCTGTTGCCGTCTAATTTTGCAGATGTATCATCTCGTGAAGGATTGAAATTTGATAGCCAGTGTTCTCTGCATTGAGGGTGAAAGGGAACAAACGATTGCACTAATATTTGGGGTCGAAAATATAGATTATCAAATTGTAAGGGGTGAATATTCAAGTAAAAAATTCATGGAAAAATGTGCGGCTCGGATCTTATCTAATGGGATCTAAGATTGAAAAGAAAACAATCACTATGCTTGTTTTTTCTAGCCAACCATGATAGAATCTCTAATTTAAACATTATGAGCATTTCTATTAGGCCTAGCTAATTTTGTTTTTGATGAGAAAAATGTTTCCCACGAGATGAAGCTGATGAAGTTCATAGACTGGGTGAAAAAGAGCAGAAATTATTACATGCACTTACGGACTGAGCTAATCATTGATTAACAAACATTTAATTAAAATATAATCCTCGATTATTATATATCAAAAGAGAATTGATCGGCATGACACACTCACAAACAAGAGGATCAAAACGATACACACTTTCAACTCTACACCGTTCACCGATCTGGCCGATCCACACCGAAAGGAGATGATACTTTTGTGGATATGAGGAGAGAGGTGAGAGCTCCTCAGAGGACGTGGAGAAGTCGAGGACCTCCACCTCATCTGATTCCGACTACCACCGCCCCCACTTGTTTTTCTATAGGTCTGTTTTGTAAAAGCTGTTTATTGTGTTTCTGGATTGGCCGGCCACGTGGCGCATTTCTACAGCTGGGTCCTGGATGCTGAGTCATCAGTTGATGGTTTTTAGACAATTGGCCATTCCATCTGGGCAGGCCAGCCTCACAAAGAAAAACGTGTTACCTGCCATTGTTGTCTTTTCTGTTTTCTCTTATAGGGTTTAGGTTTTGTGGATGTGAAACCTTCGATATCTCTTTCTATTTCGACGCTACTTTTGGTTTGGATATTGCGCACATATCCGATTTCTGTGGTTGTCTCAGGTTCTCTGTATATATTTTCATAATGGGACATGTATGTATAGCTTTGTGTAAAATTCTGTCTTGGATCTAAATAGACTTGAACTCATATTCAATCCAAAAGTTTAAGTTCATAGATTACTGAATTCAAGTCTCATATAAATTTGTGATTTCTTTCTATTTTTTCATGACATCTCAACTTTTTGCATATATATATATTTATATATACGTGCATATTCATGGAAGAAAAGTGGATAATTTATGTATATATGTACATGGATGACTTAGCTTTTAGCTATTATAAATCGTTGGTCGAAGGAGGTAGGTCTTTGCGAATAGAATAGAATCAATAGTTATATATCGAGAGGTACTACTATTCGTTGCTGTCGTTATATACATTCAATTGGTTATCTTATGTATGATTTTTCTCACTTGGGGATGATGTAAGTTTGAACATTCAAAACTTGTTCGTCCAATCTTACTAGTATTTTTACCAAATATATACTCTTCTCTACCAAATGTTCACTTCGTCCTCTACCTCCCATCTGATGAATTACACCCTCCATGACCACCATTGAGTTAGTCTTGATTTCGACTTCTCTTGATTTTCAGAACAATAGAGCACCCCCTGGCCCGAGATCAACAACTCATTAGATCTAAAGTGATTAATTTTTTGTATCCGAATGATAGTTTCCTGCTTCTCTCTATCCAATTAAAAAGAAGATTTACGGGTTTAGTAGGAGATAGGGAACAGAGAATGAGTGGAAATAAAAGATGACATAGAGGAACCAAAAATTTATTGAATTCAAGTCGAAGACGAGTGCCATTATACTTCGACTATACATACGTGTACGCTTTAGCTATAGAGACGTATTAGTATTAGTATTGTGACTTATCAGGGGTCTTATCAGATATCAGAATATTGATATCAAAGCGTTTGTTTTCTCAGGGAAATTTGAGATTAAGACTTCAAGCAATACACATGGCAGTGCCACATAAACAGGTTAAGGAAAATCAATCATTCAATGATCCAATTTTAGGAAAATTCAGAAGGAAGCTCCTCAATCTCTGGCCACAATTTTTCTTTCTTTTTTTTTTTTTTGCTTATGAAAATTTGAAATACACCCTGATCATTTTCTACCACAAACTGATTAATACAATATCGTAGGTTCGAATCCTCCTTTCGCGCGTAACCCTTACTGAGACCACTCATACATGTCTTGAATTCATAAACTTGCGAGGTCTTCATAAGCCCATAAAAAATAAACTCAATACAAAAATAAAGGAGAAAAAAAATATTATTAGGGGTCACGTTGATTGATTCTTGTCCCCCTCTTTAACTTTTTGGATTTAGTATGTAAGAGACATGATACATGTTGATTTGATCATTGCTTTCGTGACAACGTTGGTACCTTCCTTGCTGATCAATGGACCGCTTGGCTGAATGAAGTTCACCCACAAGTTTCTTATTTTAACAGATAGCCAATTCTAGCCAGTTTCTTATTACATCAATTCAATGATTAAGCAAATGAAAACTGGTGTCATCAGTGATTACCTTTCAGCGTACATATATCTGCTTGGAAGAATTTCAACGAATGTGAAGACGCGTACATCAATATGCGAGACGTGGAGACATATTAATTGGCCAAAAAAACCTAATCGACTCAATTCAAAATCGTACTTCTTGCATATATGTTTGAAGTGGAATGTATGCACCACATTCCACTATTTATTTATTTATTTATTTATTTATTTTACCACTTCGACGGTAAGTGGATTGTTGTAGCAATCTTAGATCACCAATAATTAATTTGATTCAAACAAATGTGTCAATCTTCTAGGTCTTGGTAAATTAACACTATCCATCATTCACATAGAGTATCATGTATACTAAGTGGAAAAGTACAATTTTAATCCTCGGCTTTCGGTTAAAAATTCAATTTCATTCTTTTTGCTCAACATCGTCTTTTATGTTATGATAATTGTTTCATTTAATCCTTTTATCAATCGAACTGTCGAATATTACTAATTTGGTATACAATTTGGTGCCTCATGTAAATTTTCTATATACGTGGTATATATTCATTTTTAAATTTTCAAATAATAATAATTTTGAAAATTAAACAATTGAAAGTCGGGAAAAAACCCTAAGGGATGAATCTGTCTCGGTGTGAGGGTGGGAGAGCTTCCCGGCGAGATCACTAGCATCCTCTAAGGCCGCCAGCAGTATCAAATAAGGAGGTGGTGGCCCGTAGGGAGGCCCCTCATCCTCAGATTGACTTGGATTTTTCAATTTTGAGATCCCTCTTGGGGTGAAGGCCAACCATCAACCCCCTGAATGAGGTCGGCAACAACCTTGTTGGTTGGGATTGTGGTCGGCGAAACCCTTCAATCCGGAGATGGAAGAGCTTCCCGCCAGCCCCCAACATGCCCCAACCCCGATTGAGACTGTGGGCTGTCCGGCGAGGAGACTCTCCCCACCCCCACACCAAAAGGGAACTATTCCTTTTGTCCATTTGAAAACTAAAAATAAAAATAAATGTTTTTAATAGTTTGACCGATAAAATGACCAAATAAAATAATTATTACAACGTAAATGATCTATGTGCAGATTACATATGCTATGGATGGACCAATGAGATTGTCATTTTTTTTCTCGAACATCCTGTTTTTGACAATTCTCTTATATTTATTCAACTCTTTTTCCTCTCTTTGGAATTCCTCGGCCGCATATTGCCGGACACATGGAACCATTTCCATTGATTAGTTGTCCAATATGTGTAAACATTAAGGAATTGCATAACCATTCCTGATTGTCAGAATGTTTTGAGTGATTAAGAAATTAATTAATCACAGCATCGGCTCTAAATTTACTACCTGATGGCATGTCACATGGTCGCATTACCAAATAAATGCCATCTACCAACGGATAAAATCTGTTTACAAAGGTAAAGACCCTATCAGGCTATACCTTCAGTTAAGGGAGTGGTTGGGAAAAATTGTATTGGTATATGTCTTATCTACTGGATTTGTGGTTGTTGGTAAAGCTTAAAAACCGGAAAATTAATTCTGCTGAAAATCCCAATCCCTTAGTATAAAAATATTAAATAAATAAATAAAATTGATGGAATATATCCAAGTTATAAAAACTATAAAGTCTATAAAGTCAACAGCTATAGTTTCTCCTCTTTCACGGGGACGTTTTAGAAAATTATGTTTATTTTTGCCAATAGATAATTTTTTGGATTAAAAAAAAAACATTATGACCATAATTTTAAGACAGATCATTCAATAATTTCTGCCAGTATTTGCATATGTCCACCAGACTGAAAAAGTCACAGAACAATCCATATTAAATATCTTATCAACTTAAAAAGAGAAAACGACAGTATAGTCTCACTTGATAGACAGACCTATACTAAACAAGAAAAATATACTTTTCATAACCGTGATAGAAACATCATGCTAATCTTCAATCGCACTCGGAAGCAAACCTGAAAATAAAGGAGAAAATTGTATCAATTCAAAAGAAATTGTATCTCGAAAATTCAAAAAGAAAAAAAGGAAGAGAAAAATGATGAACAAACACGGTACTGCCTTCTAGCTTAGTCTCCCCACGAAGAGAATCTTCATGAGCAAAACATACTTAACATAAAGCTTAGGGATCTATAAAAGTGGAATCCAGAAACGACCATAATAAGAGAAATGTTGTATTCAGCAAGCAAAGCAATAACATGAAAGTCAGGTGAACTCTTGCAAGAAACCGTAGCAGGCCTTCCTTGTTAGGTTCAATCTCAACTTATCCATTTGTACCAAACAGCCTCTCAAAAAAACCATGAATTCTTTATACCAGTCAATTTATTATACCAGCTTATATAATCAAATTATTCCATTGTGGTGCTATCCGCTTTAGAACTTATTGTCAAAGTACTAACTAATTGAAACAATGCAAACAGCTGACAAAGGATCGTAATTCACAGATTCAACCAAATAAAAGAACTACCTACCGCTGAAAATTAGTTATAAGTTTGAGAACATATACCTTCCTAATTTGAATCGGGATGGCCATGAGCTAAAAATTTGTTTGCACCACTACCTTTATCTGAAGCCTGTTCAATAACAACCATAAAAAAGAAAAATCAGGGAAGAGATAGTAGTATAAAACGAAGTAACTAGCTGCGTAAAAGATAAGTGTGACACCTCTCCGATAATCAATCGCTTCACCACGTTTTGAACGGTTGTCACCTTTTCATTAGGAAAGTTCCTTTGGATTACTGGCAACAGAGTTGTACGTGCTCCTTCCAATTCACTTATCCTATTCCTCAATTCCTGAACTTCTTCATTGTTTCTAGCCGACTCGAAGGTTAAACCACTTGATCTCTTAGACGAAATAATCTTGCCCAAGCATCGAACTCTTCCTTTCTTCTCAAGTTCTTTGATCTGGGAGTAAGCATCATTTTTCTGAGAAATACTATCTTTTGAAGTCTCATAATTCCCTGCACTGCCTATGTAACTCCTTATTTGACCCTAAAATTCAAGAGTATGAAACATCAGCAAAAACCAATGAGAGGAGTGTGTATATACACATACAAACACAAATACATACCACGAGTTTTGCTGCTTTTTCATTCACAATATTTCCATTTCCATGAGTATGACTTAGTATATAGGCTTCAGCTCGCGAAGGCCGAACCCCATTAGCCTCGATAGTCTAATACAAAAAAAAAAAAAAAGAGTTCACAAAGATATTATGACATGATTTTAATATTCTGCTTAAATAAAAGACTTCAAGGAAAATTAAAGGTACCTTCTCCTGAATGAACATTGAATACGATTTTGTTCGAAGACAATGGGGCTCATCATAATTTGCCCAATTTCCCTTATTAGTAGAGTTGATTCCCTGTTCGGAGAAGAAAAAGGAGAAAATAATATTATTAGTAATTAGAGGAATAGTAGTACCAATATGAATCCATCTCCCTATGTTGATCATATTCACACATATAGTGACTACTGTGTGCTTTTTTGTGTGTGTGGAAGTTATAAGGACGATCACAGTGGAAGAAGTGAAGTTTTAAGCATGCTCATGAGCAATTTTAGTCAAAATGCAAGCAGAGAGGTAAACATGCACTCTTTGGTCCACAAATTTGTTCGATAAGATTCATCAAAAACTGGCAGAAACATTGGAGAAAAGATAAACAATGCTGTCGATCTCAAACAATGAGAAGTTATCACAGTACATATATGTGTCCATTTTCAACATCACAATTAAAACCACATAACTGAGAATTTCAACAGTAATTAACAGCAATCAATTCTTTATTATCTATTGAGCTCCATCAATAGATAATAAAAACCACATACCTTTGTAATTTTCAACATCACAACTAAAACCACATACCTTTGTAATTTCGAACTAGAAAGTATTATTTTCTTGGTTATCTACTGTTGGCACTGCATTTCCTTAAACTTCGTTTTGCTCTTCAGTTGGATCTTTGCCAGAAAATGGCCTGCTGTTCTGAAAGGGCCCCAGCTGGGTATATGCTATGTGGGTTTCTTTCTTTGTTTGAATGGATGATTGTTTTGTCTCCTATTCTGGTCCCTATCATATGAGGATGCTGGTTCACTGTGATCCTCGGTCGAGATTTGGTTGGTTGGCTGTTATAATGGCGGGCTCAGCTCTCTTGTTGGGCTTCTATTCAATCATGCTTCTATCAAACAGAATTTCAGTAATTTTTCTTAGAGAATTAATATCTTAATTTAATTATGTCCAAGGATACTTTTATTAGATAGCCATTTACCATTTTCATCTTTAGTTATGGCAAAAATGATATTCTTCAATCATCAGCTATTCCTTATGTTGGATCATCAAGCACCTTTTGATGCCTTAGTAATATATATGTACGATACATATATTTAAGGCCTCCTTGCAAAACTGATGGAGTTCGCATTTAGTGTGTGATTGTTTGTCTAATTGGATCTTCATACTTTCAGTATACTGATAAAATGAATTAGATAGAGGCACATCATGTTCATCACTTTATATTTGAATGGGTCTTTCAGTACTAATTATTGGGTTTGCTGTTTGCAGGTCTCCTCTATTGGAAAAAGAATTTGAGCAAAGAATGTGATGGTTATAAGTAGATGGTTATGTTAATTTGACGATTATAAATTGATGGTTATAAGTTCTGTTAGTGCTAATTATAAGTTAATGGTTACATTAATTGTTGAACGAAGAATTTGGATAAAGGAAATGAGCAATTTATGAATGTGCACAAAGTAAAGAGAAACATGATTTGGAGCTCAAGTTGTTGAGATATGTTATCTCACATTGAAAAATTGAGAAAGAAACCACAAGCTTATATGAGACTTGGGTCCAGTAACCTATTAGCTTAAGTTTTTGGGTTGCAGATGGACTCAAGTTCATGTAGACCCAATGAGATTTTTACATGGTATCAGAGCGAATTATACTTCCGCGCACTCGTGTAGGCTCACACCACGCCATATTCAGTTTCGAGGCAACCAAGAGTGTACCTCATGTTAATTGGGCCCAATGAAATTTTTACACAAGTGAGATGAGCAATGACAAAGTGGTGGCAAGAGAAGCATAGGAGAGTACCAACAGCTGACGAACTGAGGAGTGGTGGTAGCTCAACATAGATCGATCGTCAAAGAACTGAAAAGCCATAGCAATCGGTGTCAATTCGCTAAACCAGAGGGATCGAATTGAGAAGGAGAGAATCCGATCGGCATCACATTGAGAAGCAAACCAACGGGAAGCACTCCGATGGTTAACCAGGGAGTCGAACCAATGGCGTCAATTCGCTAAACCAGAGGAGTCGAGGCAATCAATATCACCTTTTGATGTCTTGTTATGGATCTCTTAATTCAAACGTCTTATGTGTTGTCAGTAAAAATTTCTGTTGGTAAATGTCTTTTATTTTGTAGTGTCTTACATTGTAAGACAAATTTCAGGAAATATAATGGCACGTACCCGATAATGGCCGGAATTTCTGATTCCATACATTCAAAAGACCAAAAGAATTGGGGCCCAAAAAAAAAAAAGTCGTGTGCTTCCATGAGAATTAAGTTGAATAATTGAGGCAATATCATTACAGGACGAAACATATCCAGTGGATTCATGGTTGGCTTGACCAACACCGGAAGAATCGTGCATAGTTGGCTTCAATGCTCGCCACCGAATTTATCGGTGCCATGGTAGCTGATTTCTTAGACATCGGTCGACTTGCCAAACCAGAATTTGTCACATATCTATTTTATAGATGTCGAAGGCGACTAATTATCAACTTAATGTGAGCCCAGCCTTATTTAGCAGTTGATATTTTTCACGGCGTCTATTATATGTAAACATGCGAGCCTTGAGTGGGCTAGGAACGTTACGAGTGAGTTTAAACTAACATATGCCCTAGAACAAATCTCACTTCACTATGGATGTGGGAATCTATTGATCGAAACGCCAAGCAAATTAAAATCAGTTGTTACATGATCCGTGCAATACGTTGGTGTCCCTCTACTATGATTGAAGCTAAGGGGATCAATCGTTTCTCAATAGCCTTTGCTTATGGCCCTCGAATGCGTGCTGAAGACTTATTTCGTGGGGTACTTATCTGCTCAGCAGAGTAGTCAGAACAATCCCAATCGTATTATATCCACTAGAAGAGATGTTCAAAACGAAATTTGCCCAAACTCCGCGAGATAACGGGTTTTACCAAGGCCGTGGGCCTGGGCCCCCAGGCCCAGGGGGACCACCTGGAGGCCCACCAGGCCCAGGAGGACCAAATGGTCCGGGAGGGCCGAAACCGGGGCCAGGAGGTGGGGGAGGGCCGAAAACTGGGCCTGGGGGGCCGGGTGGAGGAGGCGGAGGAGGCCCCGGGGCAGGTGGAAACCAGAATGGAGGAGGAGGTGGTGGGCCTGGACCAGGAGGAGGTGGTGGGCCCGGACCTGGAGGAGGCGGCCCGCCTGGCCCCCCAAAGCAGTCATTTATCAGCCAGCAACAGCACAGGACATACAAGCTGCAATTGAAGAGACATGTAAAACATATATGTATCAGAGGCGAATTTTTCAACCAAACTGGATCGGAGAAAACTGATATCTAGCTTCTGTTTTTCTCGGCATAGTTTAGTTTCATTCCAAGATCTTGACTCGGAAAATATTAAGGATTGATTAATCCCGCATCAAAAAATTGATAAAGAAATTCCCTTGATATATATATCAGACGGTTGGGCTCGCCACCCTCAGTATGTATGTCAGGATTTGGTTCGCTGTCAGGACAAACCGTGCCAACTCCAAAACAGTCCCTCAAAATATATGCGTAAAGCGCTCAAACATACGGGTGTAACCGGTCAAAGAAACTATATATGCAAGCTTGCGAAGAATAGGCATTAAGGTCACTCACCAGGATGACACGCTGGCACAAAGGCCGTCAAAGATCCCGCCAAAGAAACCAGGAAACGGGCCGGGGCCGGGGCCGGGGCCGGGGCCGGGACCGGGACCGGGACCAGGAGGCCTCATTCAGAGAGAGAGAACAGAGCAATAAACAGCAAAACACCACACTGGTGAGTTCAAGCAGCAGAGGTGAGAGCCTGAGAAGAGATAAAGACGGAGACGACTGGCAGCGTCTGGATTTATATGATGGGATGGCATGATAGCATGGCATCATGAAGAGCACTACATTAAAAAGCAGGCACCCCGAATACTTTTTTTTTTTTTTTCTAATTATAAGGAAATTCATGAATATAATATAATAAAATAAAAATAATCTCGTCACGAAAATAGAACATCACATATATTGATTATTAAATAAGAACGTATAATACTGTACTATACACTCTTTCTTGACACGAGAGCACTTTGAGCCGAGTCGGTTCGGTTGGGTGACACGTAAGTGCATGGGAAACACGGGCGGCTTCTAAGAGTGTGTTTGGATTGAGAGTTGAATTGAGTTGAGTTTTGATTTTAATTGGTTTGTAATGATTATATTATTGAATTATGAGAAAAAATGTGAAAAAATAATAAATAATTGAGAGAAAATAATGATTAAGTAATGATTGTGTTGTTGAATTGTGAAAAAGTAATGAATAGTTGAGAAAATTTAATATTAAAAATTAAATTGAATGGTTAAAAATATTTAAAAAAATAAAAATAAAAATAATTGTGATGTTGAATTGAAGGTAAGTTGAGTTGAGTTGAATATTGTTCCCAAAATAAACACACCCTAAAACTCTCCACCCAACTGTCAAATGGAAGAAGCCTGCCTCTTTCTCTGTGCCTCCCATTGCCAACAACACTTCTCCCCCCCGCCCCATCTAACCTTCGCTTACTCGCTTCCTTTTAATTTCCTCGTCCCATTGGTTTCCATGCTTGTCTTCGACTGCTTGCCGCGCCAGAGTACGTAAACAACCTGTACCATTAATGAATTCGAGTCCTCGGCTCCTGGCTGAGCAATTTGTGGTGCGGTCGGTATGGTTACAAGCCTTGAATGTGAATATTATCTGTTGTCCTCGACGATGACCCGAGCTGCCGTTTTCCTGCAGCCCTGCATGCACTTGTACAACTAACTGGATGATGTTGATGTTCAACTTCAGACACAATAAATGTCGACCTCTCTTTTTAGTACCGAACCGCACCAATTTGCTCACACATTCCTATCAACCTTATGTATCATGATCCGACATTGAGACGCTCGCTCTCTCAGCCGGGTTGTGCCAATCAAGAGGCCCCGAGTATGATGGAGGACGAATCGAGGCGATTCCTTTTTTTTTTTTTCTTTTCTTTTCTTTTCTTTCCCTGATCATGTTTCTGTTTCCTCCCAAAGTTCACATTCCTTTCCAAGGCTGACCTTTTGGTCTGACTCCACTTTTTCACCATCATTTTCAACCTTTTGAATTATTGTTTACAGTTGCCACCAAATTTTCCATTATTCATCAATTCCACCAAAAGAGAGCATAGATCCAGAATGACCTAAGAATGGAAGCCAATGTTCAATTAGTAGTGAGGCCATACCTTGGCAGAAGAACCCCTACCGATCGCAGAATAATTGTACATTCCAACCCGACTATGCGTGGTGATTCCATCATATTCTCTTTGTATCATAATCTTACCAACCATGATGTAATGCTTCCACATTACATTCTCTTTGTATCCTAATCTTACCGACCATGATGTAATGCTTCCACAACCGCCAGGAACCACACATTCTATTGCCCGACCGATCTCAAACTAAACCGTCCATCATACAGGATGCAATAAAAAACTTTGACGCAAAGAGTCTCCTCTAAACAAAAATTTATTGGACATTTCTAAATTACTGAGTCGTCCAAGACAGATGAACAAAATCGACAAATATACACCAGCGTAGTGCTTCCCGTAATTTGCAAACATATATCGCAGTGAAGGAATAATAGAAATGAAAATGCAATTGCTTTTACCTCTCAATGCAACTTTTCTCAATTCAAAAGCAGCCCTTGCAACCCTGCAAATATCCTCTGACAACACCCCAGATTAAACCAACAAGGCACCTCTAGCCCTTGCTCCGAGAAGAAGCCCGACCTCTCGAGCTTTCCTTCCTTGACTTTAAATGAGAGAGCCCGTCGCCGGTCAAGTGTTTCTTCTTACGGGGAGCGCCCACAGCACCGGGGTCCACCAGTGGGCCCGACCAAGTCTGGATTGGAGCTTTGGGTATTGAGAAGTTCATGGAACTGAATGGGACTTCAGGAGGGTCATCAAAGACTGGGTCAATGTGCTGCGAAGAGCCCAGAGGGTATCCCATAGTCCCATCTTGGTGTGGAGGAGGGAACTTCTCGCTCTTGCTCTTCGCATTTGCATGTGTTATCAATCGCCGTCTCTGTTAAAGATAAAATTGACATTAAAATTAGCACAAGGAAAAAGAAATAAAGGATAGAAATAACACTAGAATTAGGATTGAAAATGCAGGTCTTCATTAGAATCTGTACATGAATCCGCAACAGCATTGTCCAAAGCAGGTAATCCTACTAAAGCTACATTTTGGCCTGAAAGTTTCGAACAGATGGGAATGTAATCACAATATAAAGTATAGCTAATTCTATGAGATGATTCAACTCCAATTCCGTTCCATCTTTCTCCCAGACATGACCTTAGAAACAGGATAAGGCAGTGGACTGGAATCTCAACTTGGCGATTAGGTGATTCAGATTCAAAATGTTGCTTCATTGATGAGTATTTACTATTCATGATTACAAAAGGTCATCTCAGAAAATTTTAGTTATTCCTCTTTCACTTCTTCACCCCTCCTGCTCCTAAGAAGGAAATTGTGAAGCTCTAGCTTCCGACTTGACAGAGAAATATGATCTGGCATGCCTACTAAAAGAAAACTGACAGCTCAAAGCATACATATATCTTAGTGAAGGAGCAGCTTATCTGACATACATCAACGTTGCTCTGAAGTTCTGCATTGGCTTCGGGTGCAGGAATAGCCCTCGGACCTCGATCACGTCGTGTCTTCTTCACCCCATCCACGTGGCCTTTGGCAGCAGCTCTCACTCTGACACGTAAAACTTGCGTTGGTCATAATAAAGACAAAAACATGGAGAAGGAACAACAGTGTCAAATAAAGTAAAAGGCAAGCAATTCTAGCTACTGGAGAGGCAAAGTCATTGCTGATGAGATGGATATAACATACTGTTCCAAAAGAAAAACAGAAATAGATATAAAGTATGATAGAGAGAGCAGGCAATAAGGCAAGGAAGAATGACTAGTTATTGTTCATATCCTCTTTCCATATATACTAGTTTGGTCCTTGATCGACAAGCATGAATGAGAAAGGAATTCCACCTTCTAGCTTCTTCATCCCGTAGCTTAGCATCCATCTCCTTGCTGGGGGGATATTTGGGAAGGCTAGAAGGATCACAGGCATAGGGCTTCGTAGTGAAAAACTGTATAACATAAATCAATGTTAGCGTATTCACAATTCTCATGAAACTGATGAACAAAGCAGCACCAAATATAAAATCAAGAAATAGGTGGTATTGACTTCCCAAGCACCCATTCAAGCTGGTCCTGGAAAGGACTGAAGCAGCTAAATCATGTGATTTTTCTTAAATCATATGAAGAAAAATGAGATGGATATCCTGCCTCATGGAAAAGGAATTCCAATTTTACGGGGTTCCAAGAATTAAATAATCATCTAGGAAAGAGGTTCCAGTGAGACAAGCTTATAAAAGAAAAACTTGTCCAGCTTAAGAATACCATTTAGGGGCCATGTCCATTCAAGATCACCCTAGCTGGAATTCTACATTTAGCTATGGTAGATATCTGAAGATGAATCATGCAAGTGAGATGGTTTTTTAATTTGACAAAGAATTACATATCTATCCTAATCCAGATGCAATCAATGCTGCACCATGGTTTGCATCGTCATACGAGTTCAAGGAAAAAAAAATCTGCAAGATTCAAAATGAAATGTAAGATAAAAAGAGAAGTACGTCCTCAACCCTCATTAAAGTTCCAATCAAGGGTACGTAGTCAAGTACTTCACTATGGTCTACTATTTTGTTAAACTAGTCTAGTCAACCTTTGTCTGGCAAAGGAACTGAAGTGCAAGTTGCCCACTGAAAGCAGTCCAGTTGCATTTGCAAGAGTAGAACCAAAATAATAATAATAATAATAATAAAAGGGAAAGAAACAAAGAGAAAAGAATTCTCTCGGGCTTTAGTACCAAAAACAAAAGGAAACTTTTTGAAGTGTCAAAACTATGATCATGCATGCTGATACTCAATAGACAATTGTGTTATGGATATAAAGGAAGGATACAGTTCCAAGAAGCACAGGTCAATGGAAGCATTTGGTAAATCTACATTAGTCAGAACTTAACTCACGCTACAAGAATTACGTAATGTTGAGGTTAAAATGAAACAAACATAGTAAGCAGAAGGATGCATAAAGACTCACTTCGCTTCTCAATGCATCCGTCGCTGTTTTGCGTTCAGCTGGATCTATTGCTAGAAGGCTATCGATCAGAGGCAGAGATGATTGTGGAAAGTCCTCAAATGTGTCCCTTATGCATCTTTTGTATGACTGTTGGGGTTTAAATATGGTCGCATGAGGTAACTTTGACTTCTTCCAATATTCTTCCGAAGGAGACCCGCACAGCTTAAATATCTTATGCAACTGCTCCACCTAAAAGGCAATAAATTTAGAGAAGAAGCAAAAGTCAAAGACAAAAAGATAGCTTTCAACAATATCAAGAAGGTTTATCCATATTTTCGTTAATTTGCAGCATAAAACATAGAGCTGAAAATTACCTCAGTGCGGCCAGGCATTATAGGCTTCCCAGCCAATAACTCCGCAAGTATGCAACCAGCACTCCATAGGTCCACACCCACACCATAATCAGTAGCCCCCAGAAGCAGCTCTGGGGGGCGATACCATAAAGTTACCACTCTACTAGTCATAGGCTGCTTGTGATTGGGACTGAAGAAAGAGGCCAACCCAAAATCAGCGATCTTAAGAATTCCGTCGTTGTCTATGAGAAGATTTGACCCTTTAATGTCCCGATGCAGGACATTTTGATTGTGACAGTGTTCGAGCCCCGATATTAGCTGATGCATGTAACACTTGACCTGCAAAAAACACATATGATATCACTACGGAGACAGCTTCACTAATGCATGAAGTCCACTTAACGGCCAGAAATGGCCAGAAACATATCAGTCTCACCTGCGCCTCTGTGAATTTGATCGTGGGGCTCGCAGCAAGTCCAGCTAAATCATGCTCCATGTACTGAAACACGAGGTACAAACTACAGGACATCCTCGACGTCACCAAACCTTCCAGTTTGACAACATTGGGGTGATCCAAGCGGCGTAAGATCAAAATTTCTCGAGCCATGAACTTTACACTTTCGGGCTCTAAATTATCGAATCGCACCTTCTTCAGTGCAACAATCTTTCCCGTTAAAGTATCCCTAGCTTTGTACACATTGCTGTATGTACCTTGCCCAATCTGGTAACAAGAAACGCCATTAGAAAACATTAGGACGAGCAACTCCCAGTGACACCATAGATTTGTTCAATCCATGGACGACCAGAAACATTTGACAAATCAAACAAAATATGATAAAAATGTCCGTTGGAATTGTAATGCCAAAAAAGAAAAAAGAAAAGGCAGAGTACTTTACTTGCTCAGTCAAGCTTCTCACAAACTAGTCAAAGAACATATATGCGTCACTGAGCATTTCTCAGAGATGAACGAGGAAATATCAATGGCAGCAAGCTCAGATCGGACCCACTGAGACATTACCTTATCGAGCTTCTCGAAGCTATCAGCTCGCCGCGGGGTCCAGCCGTTGATGGCCTCGCCAGCAACCTCCGACAGCCACGCCGGCCATCCCGCGGCTACCTGCTCACCCTGGACGTGCTTGGGGATGTTGCTCGGCCTCGAAGACCGTCTCCTGGGCCGCACATTCCCTTCCTCCTTCCTCCGGCGATTATCGCCTACGCCATTCCTCGCCTCGGCCGCGGCAGCCTCCGCCTTCACAGACCTCACCTCCTCCGCATTCCTGTCCTCTCTTCCCGCCTCCCTATCTACCCGCCTCTCTACCGGCTTCCTGGACGGCACCTCTTTCCCGAACACGCACCCCATCGCCCGGTCACTGAAACCCTCATTGACACATCCTCACCCGCTCATCGGCCGGGAGCACTCACGCACTGGACAAAAACCCTAGCGAGAAATCCGGGAAGGTGGAGACGGGGATGGCCTTTAGCTTTTTAATTGGAGCTTGGGAGCTTTTTGAGGGACAAAAGAAAGGGAGAGCAATGATTTGGAGGTGGCCATGGAAGCACAGTCAAAAGAGGGAACTCCGAGCTCAACAGCACACTTAAAAGGAGGACGAAGATGAAAATAAAGGGGAAATTACATTATTGATCCAAAAAATTTCACTAATATATTAAGTTAGTTCAATAATTTTTTTTTGCTATTTAATGGTATAAAATATTTTAAAAGTGTAATATGATAGTACAAACCGTTATCTCACCATTGACACCGTCAAGCGAAGTTGACGTGGCCGACACATGGCTCTGATATGTTTTTAGGAGTTGGTGGAACGTTACATGATGATTCAAACTCTTTTGAAATTATCATTTAATAATCCAAAATGTTTTACAGATGTAACATAATGGTATAAAATATTTCTTTAATTAACTTAAAGGTCCACCCATGTCAATGGCAAGATGACGACGTCAATGGAGAGATAACGGTTTGTTCTATCATGTTACAACTTTGAAACATTTTGTACTATCAAGTAGCAAAAAAAATTTTTTGGACCAACTTGATATATTAATGAAACTTTTTAGATCACCGGTATAATTACCCCTAAAAACAAATTAAGAAATATTATATATATATATATATCCACTAATCCAAAATGGATTGATTCCGGTGGTTCAGCGGCTTTCAAACTGATAAGGTTTCGTTTACGAGTCCAAAATGAAGGTAATCCGTGACAATTTTACTTTTTCGTGAGCCAATCCGTCTTGAAAGTAAATCCGTCAGACTTATTGGCATTCCGGATATTCCGTGGTGAACAGAAAACGTATATATCTTCATGAAAAGGATATGGAGTAGCTCTTTGAGTGTGTCCCAATCTTTCCTCACTTCCAATTTAGTCCCTAAACTTCTCACGGCGATATCAGTTGCACCCCTAATTTCTAGTTATCTTGACCCATCCCATGTTGTACGGGACACCTCTTTATTCGTATACGAAAATACAATTGAGTTGTTGAATTCAATAGCAAATTAGTACTAATCGGACATTTCAAAAAGAAAGCAGAATGGAATTGGAAGCTTGTTGCTTACTATATCAAAATCACATATCAAAATATGAGCAAAACTGATCAAAAGTCACTGATTCATAATTTATCTATCTATTGCGAGGAAAAATTAATACTAAGAATGAATCAATTATTGTTTATACTTCTACAAGACATCTTGTCTCGAATTATGACCATTGCAACTATGAGCGAATGATAGTCAGTGACATGCAAAGAACTCTTTTAATTTCACGAACTCTCGGAGCGCGACGAAACAACAATATCTAGAGTGACTCTTTAGTGAGCATCCGGATTTGCGTCTACAAATTATGTGTACCAATATGGAATTCACCATATTTCATAGAGATTGGTGTGATATATATATATATATATATATTTTTTTTTTTTTTTGTATTAGTGGACTAAAGTAGTTGCATGATGAAGATTCATTTTTCCCCCTTTTTGTTCATATAGTTGGTGTTGCATTTGGGCTTACTAAATTTAATGTGGTTAGGAATATTCCTAAAAATACAAAAAATTACAAAGTGGGATTTCTTTAGTTAAGGTTTCTGTTAATTATCTTTTTCTCAGAGGGGTCTTTGCTCGGTTTGACTCCCTTAGCAGATATTATTGCACAACGGCTCACATGTGATATTCAGTGGACCGGCTTATGAGCTGTTAATTAGCAAATTTTGTTTGCCTTGAGTCTTTGACTCAGATAATTAATTACAGAAGGATTTAATTTATTATCAAGGCTATTGACATATCTGTTCGAATAACAATAAAAATTTCAATATGATTTTTAAAATTATAAAAAATTTTAACAATACAAGTTAAAATAGATATAAAAGTTTTCCGAAACTTAGCCTATACACATATAGCATGCACACAATTAATGCTTATAAGTACAATAATTAATTTACTATTATTTAGTAGGTATTTAACATAAATTAATTGTTTTAAATTAAATTTTAAGCATTTAATTTGATTTGGCTAAATTGATAAGATAAAGAAAAAGACAACTTAATAAATTTATTCTTACACTTGGTCGTTGGGATAGAAATTAAAGTGGGATGGGATGGGTTTTATTTCATGGATATCCAGACCCCTAATCTAATATTTGGGGTCATGCCAGCACTTGTGATTGGGTATTAAAGTCAAATCAGGGGTCCTTATACTAGTTCTTTAAGAATAATTGTATATTTTTTCAATTCTTCCCTTTTTCAAAATAAAAACAATTGAAGAATCGAAAAAAAAATCTAGAAAACTTAGAGGGTCGATGGTTACCTACACCAATAACCACCGCCTCAGCAAAGTCACCGGCAGGCCCGGTGCTAGGCCACCAGTGCTCAAAAATTGTCCCCCCTCAAAAAAAAAAATAGAGAGAAAGAGGATTAGGAGAAGGGGTGGTGGTGGCTCAATGTCGACCACAACCATCTCCTCGAGATCGTTGATTACTTCAGAGGTCATTGACAATCTTGATCATGGCTGTGGAATCCCATATCAGACTAACGACGCTCCTTCAAAGAGAGAGAAAAAGGGACAAATTCAAGGTTGAAGAGGTCCGATACCGACCCACCATCGTCCAAACGAGGTTGCCATCGACAACCCCGATTGGACAGTAGTGGTGGATTTTGGCCACTGGTACCCTTTTTCAGTTCTTCAATGTTCCTTCCACATATATATATATATATATATATATATATCCCATGGCAATTTCCGCAAATTAAATGTTAAAAAGGGGCATTTCAGTCATTATGCATAAAATATGATTCCAATCCAGTCGGCAAGCTCACAAGTCACCAGCGACTTCAAGCTACATTGTGGTTCCAGCCAATGAGCCACTATAGTGGAGTTTGGATCTCCTTCCCATTCTCTCTTTGAAGGGATAGAGAGAAGGAGATCGAGGGCTATGATGGTTCCGACACTAGGTATCACTTGGTCCCTAGCAACTTCGATTAGGGCGAAGGTGGCCGGTATCGAAGCCGCCTCCGCTCCTCTTCCTCTTCGTTTTGTTGTTCTTTATTTGCTTTTTTAATTTTTCTGAATTTTTTGTTTGAGAGATAACATATAAATATGACAAGGGTCAATGTTGAAACCAAAAAAGTCATATGGCTTTTAAGCAATTACAATAGAAATAACTTAAGTGCATATATTTATCTCATTAAGTACTATTTATTTAAGCACTTATATTTTAAGCATTTAAAATTAAGTTTATCAAACACCATCTTAATTTCTTTGCTCATTCAAAAGAAAAGAAATAAGAGAAAAATTAGTACAATTTATATGCTTTAACATTATGTTTTGACGGTAAATTTACTGAATGAAGATGATTCTGAAGGAGTTTCATTTCCTAAATCCGTTCAATTTTATTAGAAAATTTTTCCTAATGTACCAAAAAAAAATATTTTATCTTCCATTCACAAAAAAAAAGAGAAAATAAAATTCACCATTTGAGTGAAATAATTTAGAATTATAATACTCTTTCTCAGATATTTCCCCTGTAAAATTTTCCTCTGCCCCCTCCATCCAACTCTTCTTCTCTAGGGAGAGTAATAGAGAGAATAGGCGACCATGAAAGAATATAATGGTTTGAATAATCCTTATATATTCTCCTTTCAAATTTTCTTTGGAATCAAATACGATTGAAGTTTATCTTAACAGAAAAAATTCAAAAGCTTTCGAATAAG